>NC_143051.1:41415000-41667500 GCF_057628025.1 Oncorhynchus mykiss | reverse complement strand
AAAACAACCCAGAGCTACGATATGAATACTTTGAAATTCTGAAACAGTATAAACAAACACTGAAATGCAAGAAATTGAATTATACCAACAAGACACTTGATGAAATTGAAAACGCAATTGACCAAAATCAGTTCTGGGACATGTGGAACAATTTAAGCACAACAAAGCCACAAGAATTAGCCATACAAGATGTAGGAATTTGGAAAACTTACTTTGATAATCTATACAAAAACATCCCACAAAAAGACTTACAACAGAACCAATTAGAAATTAAAGAAAAATTGAACATCCTGGAATCAGTCATTAAAAACAACCAAAATCCATTAGATTACCCAATAACCCAACAAGAACTAAATGAAAAGCTAAAATCTATTAAATCAAAAAAGGCTTGTGGTGTAGACAACATCAGAAATGAAATGCTGAAAAACAGCACACCTGAGTTGCAAAATGCTGTGCTTAAATTGTTCAACATGGTTTTAACTTCTGGCTGCTTCCCTGATGTCTGGAACCAGGGGCTCATCTCCCCTATCCACAAAAGTGGAGACAAATCAGACCCCAATAATTACAGGGGAATTTGCGTCAACAGTAACTTGGGAATGATTTTCTGTAGCATTTTGAATTCAAGAATTCAAACCTTTCTTCAAGAAAAAAATGTAATAAGTAAATGTCAAATTGGCTTTCTCCCTAACCATCGCACTACTGACCATATATACACCTTACACACACTAATTAATAAACACGTCCACCAAAAAAAAGAGGGCAAAATCTTTGCTTGCTTTATTGACTTTAAAAAAGCATTTGATTCGATTTGGCACGAAGGGCTATTCTACAAAATTCTACAAAGTGGGCTTGGTGGTAAGGTGTATGACTTAATAAAATGTATGTACACAGAAAATAAGTGTGCAATAAAAATCAAAAACCAAAGAACAGAATTTTTTTCACAATGTCGAGGTGTGAGACAAGGCTGCAATTTGAGTCCAAATCTTTTCAACATTTATATCAATGAATTAGCAGACATGTTGGACCAATCTCCAGCCCCAGGACTCACACTATTTGACACAGAGGTGAAATACCTGCTATATGCTGATGACTTGGTACTTCTATCACCAACCAAAGAAGGTCTTCAACAAAACATTAATATTCTGGAGCAATATTGCCATAATTGGGCCCTGGCAGTAAATTTCCAAAAAACTAAAATCATGATTTTCCAAAAAAAACCCAGATGTCAGAAACACAAATGTAAATTCACCCTGAACAACACCTTAATTGAACACACAAAACATTACACCTATCTTGGTCTGACCATATCTGCATCGGGAAACTTTAATATGGCAGTGAAGGCACTCAAAGAAAAAGCCCGCAGAGCAATGTATGCAATAAAAATGAAATTATTCAAAATCAACATCCCAATTAGAATTTGGACTAAAATATTTGACAGTGTAATCCTACCAATAGCACTTTATGGAAGTGAGGTTTGGGGGCCACTCAATAAACTGGATTTTAAAATGTGGGACAAACATCCAATTGAAGCCCTACATGCAGAATTCTGTCGGAAAATTCTACAAGTCCAGAGAAATACACCAACTAATGCATGTAGGGCAGAATTGGGCCGTTTTCCAGTAATAATGAAAATACAGAAAAGATCATTAAAATTTTGGCTACATCTAAATTCAAGTCCAAATTCGAGTCTGCAATTTAAAGCACTTCAAGCCCAAGAGCTGAGCCCAGAAACGAGCCCTCTCAGTCAGCTGGTGTTGGACCTCACCAACCAAGCTGACGCCAGCACTGCTTCAAAAGAAAGAATTCCAATAAGCAAAATTATGAACCAATCAAAGGAATCATATTTACAATACTGGAAAAACGAAACAAAATCCCAAAGCCGACTAAATTGCTATCTGACCCTAAACAGAGAATATGAATTGGCTGATTATCTCTACTCTGTCAGAGATACGAAGCAGAGACAGATCCTTACCAAGTACAGGCTGAGTGACCACCGATTGGCAATTGAAACCGGCAGACATAAAAAGACATGGCTACCCAAAGAGGAGCGTGTATGTGGTCACTGCATGACAGGGGAGGTAGAGACAGAGATGCACTTTCTCCTTTACTGTGATAAATATTCCTCACAAAGAGATTCATTATTCACAGAAATGACTACCTATATTCCAAATTTTTACAAATTGAACCCAGAGGAAAAACTAAGAATACTCATGGGCGAAGGAGCAATGGCTCCTCTTGCAGCCAAATATGTATTTTCCTGCCATAGCCTGAGGGACACTGAATAATAACATCTGCATAGTAAACAGTAACTTACTTATTATTACTATTATTGTTATTACTATAATTATTAATGTTTACTGTAGACTGTTACCATTTTATTGTTATTATTTTTGTATTTAATTTTGTATTATTTACTACCATTTTATATTATTATTTGCTATCATTTATAATTTTGTTACAATGTATATTGTATACATTGTTGCTTTGGCAATATTGACACAATGTTTTTCATGCCAATAAAGCAGCTTGAATTTGAATTTGAATTTGAATTTGAGAGAGCGGTCGAGAGAGAGAGAGCGGTCGAGAGAGAGCGGTCGAGAGAGAGCGGTCGAGAGAGAGAGAGCGGTCGAGAGAGAGAGAGAGCGGTCGAGAGAGAGAGAGAGCGGTTGAGAGAGAGAGAGCGGTTGAGAGAGAGAGCGGTGTCGAGAGAGAGCGGTCGAGAGAGCGAGCGGTCGAGAGAGAGAGAGAGCGAGAGAGAGAGAGCGGTCGAGAGAGAGCGGTCGAGAGAGAGAGGGAGCGGTCGAGAGAGAGAGGGAGCGGTCGAGAGAGAGAGAGAGCGGTCGAGAGAGAGAGAGAGAGCGGTCGAGAGAGAGAGAGAGAGCGGTCGAGAGAGAGAGCGGTCGAGAGAGAGAGCGGTCGAGAGGGAGCGGTCGAGAGGGAGCGGTCGAGAGAGAGAGGGAGCGGTCGAGAGAGAGTGAGCGGTCGAGAGAGAGTGAGCGGTCGAGAGAGAGTGAGCGGTCGAGAGAGAGAGGGAGCGGTCAAGAGAGAGCGGTCGAGAGAGCGGTCGAGAGAGCGCGGTCGAGAGAGAGCGGTCGAGAGCGAGCGGTCGAGAGCGAGCGGTCGAGAGCGAGCGGTCGAGAGCGAGCGGTCGAGAGAGAGAGAGCGAGCGGTGGAGAGAGCGAGCGGTCGAGAGAGCGAGCGGTCGAGAGAGCGAGCGGTCGAGAGAGAGAGCGGTCGAGAGAGAGAGCGGTCGAGAGAGAGAGAGCGGTCGAGAGAGAGAGGGAGCGGTCGAGAGAGAGCGGGAGCGGTCGAGAGAGAGAGAGCGGTCGAGAGAGAGAGAGCGGTCGAGAGAGAGAGGGCGGTCGAGAGAGAGAGGGAGCGTTCGAGAGAGAGAGGGAGCGGTCGAGAGAGAGAGAGCGGTCGAGAGAGAGAGAGCGGTCGAGAGAGAGAGGGAGCGTTCGAGAGAGAGAGGGAGCGTTCGAGAGAGAGAGGGAGCGGTCGAGAGAGAGGGAGCGGTCGAGAGAGAGAGGGAGCGGTCGAGAGAGAGGGAGCGGTCGAGAGAGAGGGAGCGGTCGAGAGAGAGGGAGCGGTCGAGAGAGAGGGAGCGGTCGAGAGAGAGGGAGCGGTCGAGAGAGGGAGCGGTCGAGAGAGAGCGGTCGAGAGAGAGAGCGAACGGTCGAGAGAGAGAGAGAGCCGTCGAGAGAGAGAGAGAGCCGTCGAGAGAGAGAGAGAGCGGTCGAGAGAGAGAGAGCGGTCGAGAGAGATAGAGAGCGGTCGAGAGAGAGAGATCGGTCGAGAGAGAGAGAGAGCGGTCGAGAGAGAGCGGTCGAGAGAGAGCGGTCGAGAGAGAGCGGTCGAGAGAGAGCGGTCGAGAGAGAGCGGTCGAGAGAGAGCGGTCGAGAGAGAGCGGTCGAGAGAGCGGTCGAGAGAGCGGTCGAGAGAGCGGTCGAGAGAGAGCGGTCGAGAGAGAGCGGTCGAGATCGAGCGGTCGAGAGAGAGAGAGAGAGCGGTCGAGAGAGAGATCGGTCGAGAGAGAGAGAGAGCGGTCGAGAGAGCGGTCGAGAGAGAGGGAGCGGTCGAGAGAGAGGGAGCGGTCGAGAGAGAGGGAGCGGTCGAGAGAGAGGGAGCGGTCGAGAGAGAGCGGTCGAGAGGGAGCGGTCGAGAGGGAGCGGTCGAGAGAGAGAGGGAGCGGTCGAGAGAGAGAGGGAGCGGTCGAGAGAGAGAGGGAGCGGTCGAGAGAGAGAGGGAGCGGTCGAGAGAGAGCGGTCGAGAGAGAGCGGTCGAGAGAGAGGAAGCGGTCGAGAGAGAGGGAGCGGTCGAGAGAGAGGGAGCGGTCGAGAGAGAGCGGTCGAGAGAGAGCGGTCGAGAGAGAGCGGTCGAGAGAGAGCGGTCGAGAGAGCGCGGTCGAGAGAGAGCGGTCGAGAGCGAGCGGTCGAGATCGAGCGGTCGAGAGAGAGAGAGCGAGCGGTCGAGAGCGAGCGGTCGAGAGAGCGCGCGGTCGAGAGAGCGAGAGGTCGAGAGAGAGAGCGTTCGAGAGAGAGAACGGTCGAGAGAGAGAGCGGTAGAGAGAGAGAGCGGTCGAGAGAGAGAGCGGTCGAGAGAGAAAGAGCGGTCGAGAGGGAGCGGTCGAGAGAGAGCGGTCGAGAGAGAGCGGTCGAGAGAGAGCGGGAGAGAGAGAGCGGTCGAGAGAGAGCGGTCGAGAGAGAGCGGTCGAGAGAGAGAGCGGTAGAGAGAGAGAGCGGTCGAGAGAGAGCGGTCGAGAGAGAAAGAGCGGTCGAGAGAGAAAGAGCGGTCGAGAGAGAGCGGTCGAGAGAGAAAGAGCGGTCGAGAGAGAGAGGGAGCGGTCGAGAGAGAGAGGGAGCGGTCGAGAGAGAGAGGGAGCGGTCGAGAGAGAGGGAGCGGTCGAGAGAGAGAGGGAGCGGTCGAGAGAGAGAGGGAGCGGTCGAGAGAGAGAGGGAGCGGTCGAGAGAGAGAGGGAGCGGTCGAGAGAGAGGGAGCGGTCGAGAGAGAGGGAGCGGTCGAGAGAGAGAGGGAGCGGTCGAGAGAGAGAGGGAGCGGTCGAGAGAGAGAGGGAGCGGTCGAGAGAGAGAGGGAGCGGTCGAGAGAGAGGGAGCGGTCGAGAGAGAGAGGGAGCGGTCGAGAGAGAGAGGGAGCGGTCGAGAGAGAGAGCGGTCGAGAGAGAGAGCGGTCGAGAGAGAGAGCGGTAGAGAGAGAGCGGTCGAGAGAGAGAGCGGTCGAGAGAGAGAGCGGTCGAGAGAGAGAGCGGTCGAGAGAGAAAGAGCGGTCGAGAGAGAGAGGGAGCGGTCGAGAGAGAGAGGGAGCGGTCGAGAGAGAGAGGGAGCGGTCGAGAGAGAGGGAGCGGTCGAGAGAGAGGGAGCGGTCGAGAGAGAGGGAGCGGTCGAGAGAGAGGGAGCGGTCGAGAGAGAGGGAGCGGTCGAGAGAGAGGGAGCGGTCGAGAGAGAGGGAGCGGTCGAGAGGGAGCGGTCGAGAGGGAGCGGTCGAGAGAGAGAGGGAGCGGTCGAGAGAGAGGGAGCGGTCGAGAGAGAGAGGGAGCGGTCGAGAGAGAGAGGGAGCGGTCGAGAGAGAGAGCGGTCGAGAGAGAGAGCGGTCGAGAGAGAGAGCGGTCGAGAGAGAGAGCGGTAGAGAGAGAGAGCGGTCGAGAGAGAGAGCGGTCGAGAGAGAAAGAGCGGTCGAGAGAGAGAGGGAGCGGTCGAGAGGGAGCGGTCGAGAGGGAGCGGTCGAGAGAGAGAGGGAGCGGTCGAGAGAGAGAGGGAGCGGTCGAGAGAGAGCGGTCGAGAGAGAGCGGTCGAGAGAGAGCGGTCGAGAGAGAGCGGTCGAGAGAGAGCGGTCGAGAGAGAGCGGTCGAGAGAGAGCGGTCGAGAGAGAGCGGTCGAGAGAGAGCGGTCGAGAGAGCGCGGTCGAGAGAGAGCGGTCGAGAGCGAGCGGTCGAGAGCGAGCGGTCGAGAGAGAGAGGGAGCGGTCGAGAGAGAGGGAGCGGTCGAGAGAGAGGGAGCGGTCGAGAGAGAGGAAGCGGTCGAGAGAGAGGGAGCGGTCGAGAGAGAGGGAGCGGTCGAGAGAGAGGGAGCGGTCGAGAGAGGGAGCGGTCGAGAGAGAGCGGTCGAGAGAGAGCGGTCGAGAGAGAGCGGTCGAGAGAGAGCGGTCGAGAGAGCACGGTCGAGAGAGAGCGGTCGAGAGCGAGCGGTCGAGATCGAGCGGTCGAGAGAGAGAGAGCGAGCGGTTGAGAGCGAGCGGTCGAGAGAGCGCGCGGTCGAGAGAGGTCGAGAGAGCGGTCGAGAGAGAGAGCGGTCAAGAGAGAGAGCGGTAGAGAGAGAGAGCGGTCGAGAGAGAGAGCGGTCGAGAGAGAGAGCGGTCGAGAGAGAGAGCGGTCGAGAGAGAAAGAGCGGTCGAGAGAGAGCGGTCGAGAGAGAGCGGTCTAGAGAGAGCGGTCTAGAGAGAGCGGTCGAGAGAGAGAGCGGTCGAGAGAGAGAGCGGTCGAGAGAGAGCGGTCGAGAGAGAGCGGTCGAGAGAGAGCGGTCGAGAGAGAGCGGTCGAGAGAGAGCGGTCGAGAGAGAGCGGTCGAGAGAGAGCGGTCGAGAGAGAGCGGTCGAGAGAGAGCGGTCGAGAGAGAGCGGTCGAGAGAGAGCGGTCGAGAGAGAGCGGTCGAGAGAGAGCGGTCGAGAGAGAGAGAGCGGTCGAGAGAGAGAGCGGTCGAGAGAGAGAGCGGTCGAGAGAGAGAGCGGTCGAGAGAGAGAGCGGTCGAGAGAGAGAGCGGTCGAGAGAGAGAGCGGTCGAGAGAGAGAGGGAGCGGTCGAGAGAGAGAGGGAGCGGTCGAGAGAGAAAGAGCGGTCGAGAGAGAAAGGGAGCGGTCGAGAGAGAGAGAGGGAGCGGTCGAGAGAGAGAGAGGGAGCGGTCGAGAGAGAGAGGGAGCGGTCGAGAGAGAGGGAGCGGTCGAGAGAGAGAGCGGTCGAGAGAGAGAGCGGTCGAGAGAGAGAGCGGTCGAGAGAGAGAGCGGTCGAGAGAGAGAGAGCGGTAGAGAGAGAGAGCGGTCGAGAGAGAGAGCGGTCGAGAGAGAAAGAGCGGTCGAGAGAGAGAGGGAGCGGTCGAGAGAGAAAGAGCGGTCGAGAGAGAGAGGGAGCGGTCGAGAGAGAGAGGGAGCGGTCGAGAGAGAGAGGGAGCGGCCGAGAGAGAGAGGGAGCGGCCGAGAGAGAGGGAGCGGTCGAGAGAGAGGGAGCGGTCGAGAGTGAGGGAGCGGTCGAGAGAGAGAGAGGGAGCGGTCGAGAGAGAGAGAGGGAGCGGTCGAGAGAGAGAGAGGGAGCGGTCGAGAGAGAGGGAGCGGTCGAGAGAGAGGGAGCGGTCGAGAGAGAGGGAGCGGTCGAGAGAGAGGGAGCGGTCGAGAGAGAGGGAGCGGTCGAGAGAGAGGGAGCGGTCGAGAGAGAGCGGTCGAGAGGGAGCGGTCGAGAGAGAGAGGGAGCGGTCGAGAGAGAGAGGGAGCGGTCGAGAGAGAGAGGGAGCGGTCGAGAGAGAGCGGTCGAGAGAGAGCGGTCGAGAGCGAGCGGTCGAGAGCGAGCGGTCGAGAGCGAGCGGTCGAGAGCGAGCGGTCGAGAGAGAGAGAGAGCGAGCGGTCGAGAGCGAGCGGTCGAGAGCGAGCGGTCGAGAGAGAGAGAGCGAGCGGTCGAGAGAGCGCGCGGTCGAGAGAGCGAGCGGTCGAGAGAGAGAGAGCGGTAGAGAGAGAGCGAGCGGTCGAGAGAGAGAGCGGTAGCGAGAGAGAGCGGTCGTGAGAGAGAGCGGTCGAGAGAGAGCGGTCGAGAGGGAGCGGTCGAGAGAGAGAGGGAGCGGTCGAGAGAGAGAGGGAGCGGCCGAGAGAGAGAGGGAGCGGCCGAGAGAGAGGGAGCGGTCGAGAGAGAGGGAGCGGTCGAGAGAGAGGGAGCGGTCGAGAGAGAGAGAGGGAGCGGTCGAGAGAGAGAGAGGGAGCGGTCGAGAGAGAGAGAGGGAGCGGTCGAGAGAGAGGGAGCGGTCGAGAGAGAGGGAGCGGTCGAGAGAGAGGGAGCGGTCGAGAGAGAGGGAGCGGTCGAGAGAGAGGGAGCGGTCGAGAGAGAGCGGTCGAGAGGGAGCGGTCGAGAGAGAGAGGGAGCGGTCGAGAGAGAGAGGGAGCGGTCGAGAGAGAGAGGGAGCGGTCGAGAGAGAGAGGGAGCGGTCGAGAGAGAGCGGTCGAGAGAGAGCGGTCGAGAGCGAGCGGTCGAGAGCGAGCGGTCGAGAGCGAGCGGTCGAGAGCGAGCGGTCGAGAGAGAGAGAGAGCGAGCGGTCGAGAGCGAGCGGTCGAGAGCGAGCGGTCGAGAGAGAGAGAGCGAGCGGTCGAGAGAGCGCGCGGTCGAGAGAGCGAGCGGTCGAGAGAGAGAGAGCGGTAGAGAGAGAGCGAGCGGTCGAGAGAGAGAGCGGTAGCGAGAGAGAGCGGTCGTGAGAGAGAGCGGTCGAGAGAGAGCGGTCGAGAGAGAGAGGGAGCGGTCGAGAGAGAGAGGGAGCGGTCGAGAGAGAGAGGGAGCGGTCGAGAGAGAGAGAGCGGTCGAGAGAGAGAGGGAGCGGTCGAGAGAGAGGGAGCGGTCGAGAGAGAGGGAGCGGTCGAGAGAGAGGGAGCGGTCGAGAGAGAGGGAGCGGTCGAGAGAGAGGGAGCGGTCGAGAGAGAGAGGGAGCGGTCGAGAGAGAGCGGTCGAGAGAGAGCGGTCGAGAGAGCGCGGTCGAGAGAGAGCGGTCGAGAGCGAGCGGTCGAGATCGAGCGGTCGAGAGAGAGAGAGCGAGCGGTCGAGAGCGAGCGGTCGAGAGAGCGCGCGGTCGAGAGAGAGAGCGGTCGAGAGAGAGAGCGGTCGAGAGAGAAAGAGCGGTCGAGAGAGAAAGAGCGGTCGAGAGGGAGCGGTCGAGAGGGAGCGGTCGAGAGGGAGCGGTCGAGAGAGAGCGGTCGAGAGAGAGAGCGGTCGAGAGAGAGAGCGGTCGAGAGAGAGAGCGGTCGAGAGAGAGCGGTCGAGAGAGAGCGGTCGAGAGAGAGCGGTCGAGAGAGAGCGGTCGAGAGAGAGAGCGGTCGAGAGAGAGAGCGAGCGGTCGAGAGAGAGAGCGGTCGAGAGAGAGAGGGAGCGGTCGAGAGAGAGAGGGAGCGGTCGAGAGAGAGGGAGCGGTCGAGAGAGAGAGGGAGCGGTCGAGAGAGAGAGCGGTCGAGAGAGAGAGCGGTCGAGAGAGAGAGCGGTCGAGAGAGAGAGCGGTCGAGAGAGAGAGCGGTAGAGAGAGAGAGCGGTCGAGAGAGAGAGCGGTCGAGAGAGAGGGAGCGGTCGAGAGAGAGAGGGAGCGGTCGAGAGAGAGGGAGCGGTCGAGAGAGAGGGAGCGGTCGAGAGAGAGGGAGCGGTCGAGAGAGAGGGAGCGGTCGAGAGAGAGGGAGCGGTCGAGAGAGAGGGAGCGGTCGAGAGAGAGGGAGCGGTCGAGAGAGAGGGAGCGGTCGAGAGAGAGGGAGCGGTCGAGAGAGAGGGAGCGGTCGAGAGAGAGGGAGCGGTCGAGAGAGAGGGAGCGGTCGAGAGAGAGGGAGCGGTCGAGAGAGAGGGAGCGGTCGAGAGAGAGGGAGCGGTCGAGAGAGAGAGGGAGCGGTCGAGAGAGAGAGGGAGCGAGCGGTCGAGAGCGAGCGGTCGAGAGCGAGCGGTCGAGAGAGAGAGAGCGAGCGGTCGAGAGAGCGCGCGGTCGAGAGAGCGAGCGGTCGAGAGAGAGAGAGCGGTAGAGAGAGAGCGAGCGGTCGAGAGAGAGAGCGGTAGCGAGAGAGAGCGGTCGTGAGAGAGAGCGGTCGAGAGAGAGCGGTCGAGAGAGAGAGGGAGCGGTCGAGAGAGAGAGGGAGCGGTCGAGAGAGAGAGGGAGCGGTCGAGAGAGAGAGAGCGGTCGAGAGAGAGAGGGAGCGGTCGAGAGAGAGGGAGCGGTCGAGAGAGAGGGAATGGTCGAGAGAGAGGGAGCGGTCGAGAGAGAGGGAGCGGTCGAGAGAGAGGGAGCGGTCGAGAGAGAGGGAGCGGTCGAGAGAGAGAGGGAGCGGTCGAGAGAGAGCGGTCGAGAGAGAGCGGTCGAGAGAGCGCGGTCGAGAGAGAGCGGTCGAGAGCGAGCGGTCGAGATCGAGCGGTCGAGAGAGAGAGAGCGAGCGGTCGAGAGCGAGCGGTCGAGAGAGCGCGCGGTCGAGAGAGAGAGCGGTCGAGAGAGAGAGCGGTCGAGAGAGAGAGCGGTCGAGAGAGAAAGAGCGGTCGAGAGGGAGCGGTCGAGAGGGAGCGGTCGAGAGGGAGCGGTCGAGAGAGAGCGGTCGAGAGAGAGAGCGGTCGAGAGAGAGAGCGGTCGAGAGAGAGAGCGGTCGAGAGAGAGAGCGGTCGAGAGAGAGAGCGGTCGAGAGAGAGCGGTCGAGAGAGAGCGGTCGAGAGAGAGCGGTCGAGAGAGAGCGGTCGAGAGAGAGAGCGGTCGAGAGAGAGAGCGAGCGGTCGAGAGAGAGAGCGGTCGAGAGAGAGAGGGAGCGGTCGAGAGAGAGAGGGAGCGGTCGAGAGAGAGGGAGCGGTCGAGAGAGAGAGGGAGCGGTCGAGAGAGAGAGCGGTCGAGAGAGAGAGCGGTCGAGAGAGAGAGCGGTCGAGAGAGAGAGCGGTCGAGAGAGAGAGCGGTAGAGAGAGAGAGCGGTCGAGAGAGAGAGCGGTCGAGAGAGAAAGAGCGGTCGAGAGAGAGAGGGAGCGGTCGAGAGAGAGAGGGAGCGGTCGAGAGAGAGGGAGCGGTCGAGAGAGAGGGAGCGGTCGAGAGAGAGGGAGCGGTCGAGAGAGAGGGAGCGGTCGAGAGAGAGGGAGCGGTCGAGAGAGAGCGGTCGAGAGGGAGCGGTCGAGAGAGAGAGGGAGCGGTCGAGAGAGAGAGGGAGCGGTCGAGAGAGAGAGGGAGCGGTCGAGAGAGAGAGGGAGCGGTCGAGAGAGAGCGGTCGAGAGAGAGCGGTCGAGAGCGAGCGGTCGAGAGCGAGCGGTCGAGAGCGAGCGGTCGAGAGCGAGCGGTCGAGAGAGAGAGAGAGCGAGCGGTCGAGAGCGAGCGGTCGAGAGCGAGCGGTCGAGAGAGAGAGCGAGCGGTCGAGAGAGCGCGCGGTCGAGAGAGCGAGCGGTCGAGAGAGAGAGAGCGGTAGAGAGAGAGCGAGCGGTCGAGAGAGAGAGCGGTAGCGAGAGAGAGCGGTCGTGAGAGAGAGCGGTCGAGAGAGAGCGGTCGAGAGAGAGAGGGAGCGGTCGAGAGAGAGAGGGAGCGGTCGAGAGAGAGAGGGAGCGGTCGAGAGAGAGAGAGCGGTCGAGAGAGAGAGGGAGCGGTCGAGAGAGAGGGAGCGGTCGAGAGAGAGGGAATGGTCGAGAGAGAGGGAGCGGTCGAGAGAGAGGGAGCGGTCGAGAGAGAGGGAGCGGTCGAGAGAGAGGGAGCGGTCGAGAGAGAGAGGGAGCGGTCGAGAGAGAGCGGTCGAGAGAGAGCGGTCGAGAGAGCGCGGTCGAGAGAGAGCGGTCGAGAGCGAGCGGTCGAGATCGAGCGGTCGAGAGAGAGAGAGCGAGCGGTCGAGAGCGAGCGGTCGAGAGAGCGCGCGGTCGAGAGAGAGAGCGGTCGAGAGAGAGAGCGGTCGAGAGAGAAAGAGCGGTCGAGAGAGAAAGAGCGGTCGAGAGGGAGCGGTCGAGAGGGAGCGGTCGAGAGGGAGCGGTCGAGAGAGAGCGGTCGAGAGAGAGAGCGGTCGAGAGAGAGAGCGGTCGAGAGAGAGAGCGGTCGAGAGAGAGCGGTCGAGAGAGAGCGGTCGAGAGAGAGAGCGGTCGAGAGAGAGAGCGAGCGGTCGAGAGAGAGAGCGGTCGAGAGAGAGAGGGAGCGGTCGAGAGAGAGAGGGAGCGGTCGAGAGAGAGGGAGCGGTCGAGAGAGAGAGGGAGCGGTCGAGAGAGAGAGCGGTCGAGAGAGAGAGCGGTCGAGAGAGAGAGCGGTCGAGAGAGAGAGCGGTCGAGAGAGAGAGCGGTAGAGAGAGAGAGCGGTCGAGAGAGAGAGCGGTCGAGAGAGAGGGAGCGGTCGAGAGAGAGAGGGAGCGGTCGAGAGAGAGGGAGCGGTCGAGAGAGAGGGAGCGGTCGAGAGAGAGGGAGCGGTCGAGAGAGAGGGAGCGGTCGAGAGAGAGGGAGCGGTCGAGAGAGAGGGAGCGGTCGAGAGAGAGGGAGCGGTCGAGAGAGAGGGAGCGGTCGAGAGAGAGGGAGCGGTCGAGAGAGAGGGAGCGGTCGAGAGAGAGGGAGCGGTCGAGAGAGAGGGAGCGGTCGAGAGAGAGGGAGCGGTCGAGAGAGAGGGAGCGGTCGAGAGAGAGGGAGCGGTCGAGAGAGAGGGAGCGGTCGAGAGAGAGGGAGCGGTCGAGAGAGAGGGAGCGGTCGAGAGAGAGGGAGCGGTCGAGAGAGAGAGGGAGCGGTCGAGAGAGAGAGGGAGCGAGCGGTCGAGAGCGAGCGGTCGAGAGCGAGCGGTCGAGAGAGAGAGAGCGAGCGGTCGAGAGAGCGCGCGGTCGAGAGAGCGAGCGGTCGAGAGAGAGAGAGCGGTAGAGAGAGAGCGAGCGGTCGAGAGAGAGAGCGGTAGCGAGAGAGAGCGGTCGTGAGAGAGAGCGGTCGAGAGAGAGCGGTCGAGAGAGAGAGGGAGCGGTCGAGAGAGAGAGGGAGCGGTCGAGAGAGAGAGGGAGCGGTCGAGAGAGAGAGAGCGGTCGAGAGAGAGAGGGAGCGGTCGAGAGAGAGGGAGCGGTCGAGAGAGAGGGAATGGTCGAGAGAGAGGGAGCGGTCGAGAGAGAGGGAGCGGTCGAGAGAGAGGGAGCGGTCGAGAGAGAGGGAGCGGTCGAGAGAGAGAGGGAGCGGTCGAGAGAGAGCGGTCGAGAGAGAGCGGTCGAGAGAGCGCGGTCGAGAGAGAGCGGTCGAGAGCGAGCGGTCGAGATCGAGCGGTCGAGAGAGAGAGAGCGAGCGGTCGAGAGCGAGCGGTCGAGAGAGCGCGCGGTCGAGAGAGAGAGCGGTCGAGAGAGAGAGCGGTCGAGAGAGAGAGCGGTCGAGAGAGAAAGAGCGGTCGAGAGGGAGCGGTCGAGAGGGAGCGGTCGAGAGAGAGCGGTCGAGAGAGAGAGCGGTCGAGAGAGAGAGCGGTCGAGAGAGAGAGCGGTCGAGAGAGAGAGCGGTCGAGAGAGAGCGGTCGAGAGAGAGCGGTCGAGAGAGAGCGGTCGAGAGAGAGCGGTCGAGAGAGAGAGCGGTCGAGAGAGAGAGCGAGCGGTCGAGAGAGAGAGCGGTCGAGAGAGAGAGGGAGCGGTCGAGAGAGAGAGGGAGCGGTCGAGAGAGAGGGAGCGGTCGAGAGAGAGAGGGAGCGGTCGAGAGAGAGAGCGGTCGAGAGAGAGAGCGGTCGAGAGAGAGAGCGGTCGAGAGAGAGAGCGGTCGAGAGAGAGAGCGGTAGAGAGAGAGAGCGGTCGAGAGAGAGAGCGGTCGAGAGAGAAAGAGCGGTCGAGAGAGAGAGGGAGCGGTCGAGAGAGAGAGGGAGCGGCCGAGAGAGAGGGAGCGGCCGAGAGAGAGGGAGCGGTCGAGAGAGAGGGAGCGGTCGAGAGAGAGGGAGCGGTCGAGAGAGAGGGAGCGGTCGAGAGAGAGGGAGCGGTCGAGAGAGAGGGAGCGGTCGAGAGAGAGGGAGCGGTCGAGAGAGAGGGAGCGGTCGAGAGAGAGGGAGCGGTCGAGAGAGAGGGAGCGGTCGAGAGAGAGGGAGCGGTCGAGAGAGAGGGAGCGGTCGAGAGAGAGGGAGCGGTCGAGAGAGAGGGAGCGGTCGAGAGAGAGGGAGCGGTCGAGAGAGAGGGAGCGGTCGAGAGAGAGAGGGAGCGGTCGAGAGAGAGAGGGAGCGGTCGAGAGAGAGCGGTCGAGAGAGAGCGGTCGAGAGAGAGCGGTCGAGAGCGAGCGGTCGAGAGCGAGCGGTCGAGAGCGAGCGGTCGAGAGAGCGAGCGGTCGAGAGAGCGAGCTGTCGAGAGAGCGCGCGGTCGAGAGAGCGAGCGGTCGAGAGAGAGAGAGCGGTAGAGAGAGAGCGAGCGGTAGAGAGAGAGCGAGCGGTCGAGAGAGTTCCGGAGTTCCAAATTGAGCAGCTGCTGAAAAATGAGCTCCTGTATATATTGAGATTCAAATGGTTTTTTTAGAGTGAAGTACATCGAAAAAATCAAAAGAAAACTGCAAGACTCAATAGAAGACAATACAAGCAACAAACCAAAAAGACAGGATTTCGAAAAAGTAACTATATTTCATAAAATTATACAGTTATCTTAGCTAGCTGAATTGTTAGCTGAATTGTTTACATGTTGCTAAGCAGTTGCTAGGGACTCTCCTGGAAGAAGCTAGCTAGCTTACAAAGAATAACAAAAAAAATATCTAGTTAACAGAAGAAAGGAAGACAAAATAAGGACAAAATAAGGACAGAAGAAAAAAGAAAAGAAAAAAGGACAACAAAGTGAAACAGTCCTCTGAAGAAACAAGAGAGCATTATACAAGAAACAGCACTTCTATTGCAACATTGTAGCCAACATCACCAGCGTTGCTATGGAAATTGTTTACCCACCAGACATCCAAACAGAGAAAGCTAAGAAAAGTTTCAAAGGTTTGTTGATGGGACAGAACCATGAATGCCTGTTTGCAGATCTTACCAGTTACAAAACAAGAGCAAATTTAATTTTTAATACCAATCGAGGGAACATATGGAAAAAGGTTATTTGCAACCATTTCCCTTTCTCAAAAAAGAGGGGCATCAGCCAAGGATGTCAGATCAGCATTTTTGAAGAAGCTGACCAGAGCAACACATATCAAACAGTAAACTTATATAATAATGGAACTGTATTGATACAAGGCAATGATTCAAGCCTCCAGGCTTTTGAGAATAGGTTTGCTACCCTAAAAGAAGACGCTGACATCATCTCAGAAAATGAGGAAAAAGTCAAGGAGGGAGATGGAGAAAAGCAGACCCCAATGGTCTCTGTGACCCAGCAGGAAGCCCTCAACGTCCCTTTACCTACCTCACCTGCAGCAGACAGAGTCAAGGACATGACAATTTCAATAAGAACACCTGCTATGCAACGTTTCCACAACACCCTCTCTCTAGTCGAAGCAGAGGTCATAGAACTCAGAGAGAAGAAACTTCAAGAGGAGGACACTGTCCAGAAACTCAAAGAAGAGATGAAACAGTTCAGGGAGGAGAGCAGAGCATCCATAGCTAAATTAGAAAGCAGAATGGACAAGCTGAGTCAGACAAATGATGACCTCAGAGACCATCTGAGCACAACAAGAAAGGAGCTCGAACAAAAAGAGAGGTACATTGACACCCTCAACCGGCAGAGAGTCATTGTGTCCTCTGCATCGAGAAAACATGTCCACCAGCTTGGTACAACACAAGCAGAACCTGAGACCAGCATGGCCTCCACTACACAGCCGGATGACACTGCACCAGCCTACCAGTCTGCTCCAGCCCAGGTCAACCTACCAGCCTCTCAGTCTGCTCCAGCCCAGGTCAACCTACCAGCCTCCCAGTCTGCTCCAGCCCAGGTCAGAATACCAGCCTCCCAGTCTGCTCCAGCCCAGGTTAACCTACCAGCCTCCCAGTCTGCTCCAGCCCAGGTCAACCTACCAGCCTCCCAGTCTGCTCCAGCCCAGGTCAGAATACCAGCCTCCCAGTCTGCTCCAGCCCAGGTTAACCTACCAGCCTCCCAGTCTGCTCCAGCCCAGGTCAGAATACCAGCCTCCCAGTCTGCTCCACCCAGACAATCACCCACAACTGCAATTCTAATTGATTCAAATGGGAAGTTCTTAGTCCAGGAAAGATTATTCCCTAGACACCAGGTGTATAAGTTCTGGTGTCCTACAACTGAGAGTGCAATGCAGCTACTCAGTCAGACCAGGATTGACACCCCTGACAACATCATCATCCACACTGGCACAAACGACCTTCATGCCAAAGGTGAAAATGTATCTGGGGCAGTGAGAAGAGTGGCAGAACGGGCACAGGCTATGTTCCCAACAACCAATATAGTTGTGTCCACCCTCCTACCAAGAAAAGACTTCCCAGAAAAGTTGATCGACAAAATAAATCAACAGATCACTGTGGACTGTGCCTCACTGCTCAACGTCAGAACGGCTCACCACCCCACTCTGACATGTCAACACTTATATGATAATATACATCTTGATCAGGACAGTATCAGAACCTTTGCCAAGGACCTAAAAGATGCAACACTTGGCAGGGACCCACACACCCATCACCCCAGCAACAAAGGTCCCACGCCCCACCTTCTGAAACAACAGTACCTCCACCATCCCGAGGAGAAAAGAGCCAGACATGGCTTATTACAGCACAGCTCTACTAGACCAGGCCCAACACAGCACAGCTCTACTAGACCAGGCCCAACACAGCACAGCTCTACTAGACCTGGCCCATCACAACAAAGCTCTACTAGACCTGGCCCATCACAACACAGCTCTACTAGACCTGGCCCATCACAACACAGCTCTACTAGACCTGGCCCATCACAACAAAGCTCTACTAGACCCGGCCCATCACAACACAGCTCTACTAGACCCGGCCCATCACAACACAGCTCTACTAGACCCGGCCCATCACAACGCAGCTCTACTAGACCCGGCCCATCACAACACAGCTCTACTAGACCTGTCCCATCACAACACAGCTCTACTAGACCCAGCCCATCACAACACAGCTCTGACCACTACTCCAGGGTCGGTCAGAACACTGCCCTTCAGGGAAGTAGACCACATGATGCAGTCCACACCATGTATCAATTAGATCGTCAGCCTACATATGCTGAGGTAACCTCTGGCAGAAGACCCCTAGAACAATCAGAGATAGGAGAGGTGCGCCAACTACTGCAACTAATATGCAGACTACTGAGCTAGACAGTCCCTTTAATTCACACACGGGCACGCACGCGCACACACACACACACAAACACACAGGGTTGCAGATTGCACATAACATAAGTACAATGCAATCTTATTCCATTCTTATTCATTTGTTTACAAATATTCCTAAATGTATTGACACCGGTATTATAATAATTATTATATGTAATGGTGTGTGTGTGTGTGTGTGCGCGTGTGTGTGTATGTATGTATGTATGTGTGTATATGTGTATGTGCATGTATGTGTATATATATATATATATATATATATATATGTATATGTATGTGTATATATATGTATATATATGTATGTATGTATGTGTGTGTGTGTGTGTGTATGTATATATGTATATATATATGTATGTGTATGTATATATGTATGTATATGTGTATGTATGTATGTATATATATGTATATGTGTATGTGTGTATGTATATATACATATTTTATTTTTTTTGTTTTTTTCGATGTACTTTACTCAAACCAGTGAATATCACTTATTATAAATGAGATCATTAACTATCAGCTCTTGGAATATCCAGGGCCTATACTCTTCACATTTTGGTTATAAAACAACTAATCCAGAATTGATTAAAAACATCAAGGGACAGGACATCATAATCCTACTGGAAACATGGTGTCGTGGAGACATAGATACTCAGTGTCCCTCAGGCTATAGAGAAAGTTTACTACCATCAATCAAACATAAAAATGTTAAACGGGGCCGAGACTCAGGTGGAATCATCATTTGGCATAAGCAGGACTTAGCACTGAATGAAATGAAAAAAGGTACCACTCACATTTGGCTAAAACTTAACAAAGGTACAATCTATTGTGACAATGATGTATACATATGTGCAGCTTATGCTCCTCCTTCAGATTCATCATATTATGATGATCAGTTTTTTGACAATCTCCAGACAGAAATCATTACATTTCAGGCGCAGGGTAAAGTGCTTCTTTGTGGAGATTTCAATGCAAGAACAGGTTCTGAGCCTGACTACACTGATGCGGGAGGTAACCACCACATATTTGGACACCCCTCCTTGTACAGTAGCCCTATTATAAATAATAGAAACAGTCCTGACCAAATACTGAACAAAAATGGAAAAGAGTTAGTACATCTCTGTCGAGCCTTAGGCCTGTACATGCTTAATGGTAGAATCAGAGGGGACTCTTTAGGTCAGTTTACTTACTGCTCAGCTCTTGGGACAAGTGTAGTCGATTATGCCATCACTGACATTGACCCCTCCTCCATTAGTGCATTCACTGTCAGACCACAGACACCATTGTCAGATCACAGTCAGATCAACGTGTTTCTGAAGAAATTAACCGGCAATATTCATTCAAAAAAACAGCCCAATAAACTTTACAACATAAACCAATCGTTCAGATGGGCTCCAAACAGTGCAGAGGCATTCATTGAAACATTGAACTCAAATGAAATGATGAACTCTATACAGTTTTTCAATAACTCACAGTACCAAAACAATAAAGATGGTGTCAATTCAGCTACCCAAAACATCAACTGCATATTCCAAAAAGCAGCATCGAAAGCAAATTTGAGAAAACCAAAGCAATGCAACATCAGAAGCAAAAATCAAAATGTTTCTGACAAATGGTTTGATAATGAATGTAAAACAATTAGAAAACACCTAAGACAAATGTCAAACAAAAAACATAAGCAGCAAAACAACCCAGAGCTACGATATGAATACTTTGAAACTCTGAAACAGTATAAACAAACACTGAAATGCAAGAAATGGAATTATACCAACAAGACACTTGATGAAATTGAAAACGCAATTGACCAAAATCAGTTCTGGGACATGTGGAACAATTTAAGCACAACAAAGCCACAAGAATTAGCCATACAAGATGTAGGAATTTGGAAAACTTACTTTGATAATCTATACAAAAACATCCCACAAAAAGACTTAAACCAGAACCAATTAGAAATTAAAGAAAAATTGAACATCCTGGAATCAGTCATTAAAAACAACCAAAATCCATTAGATTACCCAATAACCCAACAAGAACTAAATGAAAAGCTAAAATCTATTAAATCAAAAAAGGCTTGTGGTGTAGACAACATCAGAAATGAAATGCTGAAAAACAGCACACCTGAGTTGCAAAATGCTGTGCTTAAATTGTTCAACATGGTTTTAACTTCTGGCTGCTTCCCTGATGTCTGGAACCAGGGGCTCATCTCCCCTATCCACAAAAGTGGAGACAAATCAGACCCCAATAATTACAGGGGAATTTGCGTCAACAGTAACTTGGGAAAGATTTTCTGTAGCATTTTGAATTCAAGAATTCAAACCTTTCTTCAAGAAAAAAATGTAATAAGTAAATGTCAAATTGGCTTTCTCCCTAACCATCGCACTACTGACCATATATACACCTTACACACACTAATTAATAAACACGTCCACCAAAAAAAAGAGGGCAAAATCTTTGCTTGCTTTATTGACTTTAAAAAAGCATTTGATTCGATTTGGCACGAAGGGCTATTCTACAAAATTCTACAAAGTGGGCTTGGTGGTAAGGTGTATGGCTTAATAAAATGTATGTACACAGAAAATAAGTGTGCAATAAAAATCAAAAACCAAAGAACATAATTTTTTTCACAATGTCGAGGTGTGAGACAAGGCTGCAATTTGAGTCCAAATCTTTTCAACATTTATATCAATGAATTAGCAGACATGTTGGACCAATCTCCAGCCCCAGGACTCACACTATTTGACACAGAGGTGAAATACCTGCTATATGCTGATGACTTGGTACTTCTATCACCAACCAAAGAAGGTCTTCAACAAAACATTAATATTCTGGAGCAATATTGCCATAATTGGGCCCTGGCAGTAAATTTCCAAAAAACTAAAATCATGATTTTCCAAAAAAAACCCAGATGTCAGAAACACAAATGTAAATTCACCCTGAACAACACCTTAATTGAACACACAAAAAATTACACCTACCTTGGTCTGACCATATCTGCATCGGGAAACTTTAATATGGCAGTGAAGGCACTCAAAGAAAAAGCCCGCAGAGCAATGTATGCAATAAAAATGAAATTATTCAAAATCAACATCCCAATTAGAATTTGGACTAAAATATTTGACAGTGTAATCCTACCAATAGCACTTTATGGAAGTGAGGTTTGGGGGCCACTCAATAAACTGGATTTTAAAATGTGGGACAAACATCCAATTGAAACCCTACATGCAGAATTCTGTCGGAAAATTCTACAAGTCCAGAGAAATACACCAACTAATGCATGTAGGGCAGAATTGGGCCGTTTTCCAGTAATAATGAAAATACAGAAAAGATCATTAAAATTTTGGCTACATCTAAATTCAAGTCCAAATTCGAGTCTGCAATTTAAAGCACTTCAAGACCAAGAGCTGAGCCCAGAAACGAGCCCTCTCAGTCAGCTGGTGTTGGACCTCACCAACCAAGCTGACACCAGCACTGCTTCAAAAGAAAGAATTCCAATAAACAAAATCATGAACCAATCAAAGGAATCATACTTACAATACTGGAAAAACGAAACAAAATCCCAAAGCCGACTAAATTGCTATCTGACCCTAAACAGAGAATATGAATTGGCTGATTATCTCTACTCTGTCAGAGATACGAAGCAGAGACAGATCCTTACCAAGTACAGGCTGAGTGACCACCGATTGGCAATAGAAACCGGCAGACATAAAAAGACATGGCTACCCAAAGAGGAGCGTGTATGTGGTCACTGCATGACAGGGGAGGTAGAGACAGAGATGCACTTTCTCCTTTACTGTGATAAATATTCCTCACAAAGAGACTCATTATTCACAGAAATGACTACATATATTCCAAATTTTTACAAATTGAACCCAGAGGAAAAACTAAGAATACTCATGGGCGAAGGAGCAATGGCTCCTCTTGCAGCCAAATATGTATTTTCCTGCCATAGCCTGAGGGACACTGAATAATAACATCTGCATAGTAAACAGTAACTTACTTATTATTACTATTATTGTTATTACTATAATTATTAATGTTTACTGTAGACTGTTACCATTTTATTGTTATTATTTTTGTATTTAATTTTGTATTATTATTTACTACCATTTTATATTATTATTTGCTATCATTTATAATTTTGTTACAATGTATATGGTATACATTGTTGCTTTGGCAATATTGACACAATGTTTTTCATGCCAATAAAGCAGCTTGAATTTGAATTTGAGAGGGAGCGGTCGAGAGAGAGAGGGAGCGGTCGAGAGAGAGAGGGAGCGGTCGAGAGAGAGAGGGAGCGGTCGAGAGAGAGAGGGAGCGGTCGAGAGAGAGAGGGAGCGGTCGAGAGAGAGGGAGCGGTCGAGAGAGAGGGAGCGGTCGAGAGAGAGGGAGCGGTCGAGAGAGAGGGAGCGGACGAGAGAGAGGGAGCGGACGAGAGAGAGGGAGCGGTCGAGAGAGAGGGAGCGGTCGAGAGAGAGAGCGGTCGAGAGAGAGAGCGGTAGAGAGAGAGAGCGGTCGAGAGAGAGAGCGGTCGAGAGAGAGAGCGGTCGAGAGAGAGAGGGAGCGGTCGAGAGAGAGAGGGAGCGGTCGAGAGAGAGAGGGAGCGGTCGAGAGAGAGAGGGAGCGGTCGAGAGAGAGAGGGAGCGGTCGAGAGAGAGAGGGAGCGGTCGAGAGAGAGGGAGCGGTCGAGAGAGAAAGGGAGCGGTCGAGAGAGAGGGAGCGGTCGAGAGAGAGGGAGCGGTCGAGAGAGAGGGAGCGGTCGAGAGAGAGGGAGCGGACGAGAGAGAGGGAGCGGACGAGAGAGAGGGAGCGGTCGAGAGAGAGGGAGCGGTCGAGAGGGAGCGGTCGAGAGGGAGCGGTCGAGAGGGAGCGGTCGAGAGGGAGCGGTCGAGAGGGAGCGGTCGAGAGGGAGCGGTCGAGAGGGAGCGGTCGAGAGGGAGCGGTCGAGAGGGAGCGGTCGAGAGAGAGAGGGAGCGGTCGAGAGAGAGAGGGAGCGGTCGAGAGAGAGAGTGAGCGGTCGAGAGAGAGAGGGAGCGGTCGAGAGAGCGCGGTCGAGAGAGAGCGGTCGAGAGCGAGCGGTCGAGAGCGAGCGGTCGAGAGAGAGAGAGCGAGCGGTCGAGAGAGCGAGCGGTCGAGAGAGCGCGCAGTCGAGAGAGCGAGCAGTCGAGAGAGAGAGCGGTCGAGAGAGAGAGCGGTAGAGAGAGAGAGCGGTCGAGAGAGAGAGCGGTCGAGAGAGAGAGAAACAGAGAGAGAGATGAGTTCCAAATTGAGCAGCTGCTGAAAAATGAGCTCCTGTATATATTGAGATTTAAATGGTTTTTTAGAGTGAAGTACATCGAAAAAATCAAAAGAAAACTGCAAGACTCAATAGAAGACAATACAAGCAACAAACCAAAAAGACAGGATTTTGAAAAAGTAACTATTTTTCATAAAATTATACAGTTATCTTAGCTAGCTGAATTGTTAGCTGAATTGTTTACATGTTGCTAAGCAGTTGCTAAGGACTCTCCTGGAAGAAGCTAGCTAGCTTACAAAGAATAACAAAAAAATATCTAGTTAACAGAAGAAAGGAAGACAAAATAAGGACAGAAGAAAAAAGGAAAAGAAAAAAGGATAACAAAGTGAAACAGTCCTCTGAAGAAACAAGAGAGCATAATACAAGAAACAGCACTTCTATTGCAACATTGTAGCCAACATCACCAGCGTTGCTATGGAAATTGTTTACCCACCAGGCATCCAAACAGAGAAAGCTAAGAAAAGTTTCAAAGGTTTGTTGATGGGACAGAACCATGAATGCCTGTTTGCAGATCTTACCAGTTACAAAACAAGAGCTAATTTAATTTTTAATACCAATCGAGGGAACATATGGAAAAAGGTTATTTGCAACCATTTCCCTTTCTCAAAAAAGAGGGGCATCAGCCAAGGATGTCAGATCAGCATTTTTGAAGAAGCTGACCAGAGCAACACATATCAAACAGTAAACTTATATAATAATGGAACTGTATTGATACAAGGCAATGATTCAAGCCTCCAGGCTTTTGAGAATAGGTTTGCTACCCTAAAAGAAGACGCTGACATCATCTCAGAAAATGAGGAAAAAGTCAAGGAGGGAGATGGAGAAAAGCAGACCCCAATGGTCTCTGTGACCCAGCAGGAAGCCCTCAACGTCCCTTTACCTACCTCACCTGCAGCAGACAGAGTCAAGGACATGACAATTTCAATAAGAACACCTGCTATGCAACGTTTCCACAACACCCTCTCTCTAGTCGAAGCAGAGGTCATAGAACTCAGAGAGAACAAGCTTCAAGAGGAGGACACTGTCCAGAAACTCAAAGAAGAGATGAAACAGTTCAGGGAGGAGAGCAGAGCATCCATAGCTAAATTAGAAAGCAGAATGGACAAGCTGAGTCAGACAAATGATGACCTCAGAGACCATCTGAGCACAACAAGAAAGGAGCTCGAACAAAAAGAGAGGTACATTGACACCCTCAACCGGCAGAGAATCATTGTGTCCTCTGCATCTAGAGAACATGTCCACCAGCTTGGTACAACACAAGCAGAACCTGAGACCAGCATGGCCTCCACTACACAGCCGGATGACACTGCACCAGCCTACCAGTCTGCTCCAGCCCAGGTCAACCTACCAGCCTCTCAGTCTGCTCCAGCCCAGGTCAACCTACCAGCCTCCCAGTCTGCTCCAGCCCAGGTCAGAATACCAGCCTCCCAGTCTGCTCCAGCCCAGGTTAACCTACCAGCCTCCCAGTCTGCTCCAGCCCAGGTCAACCTACCAGCCTCCCAGTCTGCTCCAGCCCAGGTCAGAATACCAGCCTCCCAGTCTGCTCCAGCCCAGGTTAACCTACCAGCCTCCCAGTCTGCTCCAGCCCAGGTCAGAATACCAGCCTCCCAGTCTGCTCCACCCAGACAATCACCCACAACTGCAATTCTAATTGATTCAAATGGGAAGTTCTTAGTCCAGGAAAGATTATTTCCTAGACACCAGGTGTATAAATTCTGGTGTCCTACAACTGAGAGTGCAATGCAGCTACTCAGTCAGACCAGGATTGACACCCCTGACAACATCATCATCCACACTGGCACAAACGACCTTCATGCCAAAGGTGAAAATGTATCTGGGGCAGTGAGAAGAGTGGCAGAACGGGCACAGGCTATGTTCCCAACAACCAATATAGTTGTGTCCACCCTCCTACCAAGAAAAGACTTCCCAGAAAAGTTGATCGACAAAATAAATCAACAGATCACTGTGGACTGTGCCTCACTGCTCAACGTCAGAACGGCTCACCACCCCACTCTGACATGTCAACACTTATATGATAATATACATCTTGATCAGGACAGTATCAGAACCTTTGCCAAGGACCTAAAAGATGCAACACTTGGCAGGGACCCACACACCCATCACCCCAGCAACAAAGGTCCCCCGCCCCACCTTCTGAAACAACAGTACCTCCACCATCCCGAGGAGAAAAGAGCCAGACATGGCTTATTACAGCACAGCTCTACTAGACCAGGCCCAACACAGCACAGCTCTACTAGACCTGGCCCATCACAACACAGCTCTACTAGACCCGGCCCTTCACAACACAGCTCTACTAGACCCGGCCCATCCCAACACAGCTCTACTAGACCTGGCCCATCACAACACAGCTCTACTAGACCTGGCCCATCACAACAAAGCTCTACTAGACCCGGCCCATCACAACACAGCTCTACTAGACCTGTCCCATCACAACACAGCTCTACTAGACCTGTCCCATCACAACACAGCTCTACTAGACCCAGCCCATCACAACACAGCTCTGACCACTACTCCAGGGTCGGTCAGAACACTGCCCTTCAGGGAAGTAGACCACATGATGCAGTCCACACCATGTATCAATTAGATCGTCAGCCTACATATGCTGAGGTAACCTCTGGCAGAAGACCCCTAGAACAATCAGAGATAGGAGAGGTGCGCCAACTACTGCAACTAATATGCAGACTACTGAGCTAGACAGTCCCTTTAATTCACACACGGGCACGCACGCGCACACACACACAAACACACAGGGTTGCAGATTGCACATAAAATAAGTACAGTGCAATCTTATTCCATTCTTATTAATTTGTTTACAAATATTCCTAAATGTATTGACACCGGTATTATAATAATTATTATATGTAATGGTGTGTGTGTGTGTGTGTGTGTGTGCGCGTGTGTGTGTATGTATGTATGTATGTGTGTATGTGTGTATGTGCATGTATGTGTGTATATATATGTATATATATGTATATGTGTATGTGTATGTATATATACATATATGTATGTATGTATGTGTGTGTGTGTGTGTGTGTGTATGTATGTATGTATGTGTGTGTGTGTGTGTGTGTGTGTATGTGTATGTATGTATGTATGTATATGTGTATGTATATGTATATATATATATATATGTATATATATATATAGTATTTTTTTTTTTTTTTTTTTTTCGATGTACTTTACTCAAACCAGTGAATATCACTTATTATAAATGAGATCATTAACTATCAGCTCTTGGAATATCCAGGGCCTATACTCTTCACATTTTGGTTATAAAACAACTAATCCAGAATTGATTAAAAACATCAAGGGACAGGACATCATAATCCTACTGGAAACATGGTGTCGTGGAGACATAGATACTCAGTGTCCCTCAGGCTATAGAGAAAGTTTACTACCATCAATCAAACATAAAAATTTTAAACGGGGCCGAGACTCAGGTGGAATCATCATTTGGCATAAGCAGGACTTAGCACTGAATGAAATGAAAAAAGGTACCACTCACATCTGGCTAAAACTTAACAAAGGTACAATCTATTGTGACAATGATGTATACATATGTGCAGCTTATGCTCCTCCTTCAGATTCATCATATTATGATGATCAGTTTTTTGACAATCTCCAGACAGAAATCATTACATTTCAGGCGCAGGGTAAAGTGCTTCTTTGTGGAGATTTCAATGCAAGAACAGGTTCTGAGCCTGACTACACTGATGCGGGAGGTAACCACCACATATTTGGACACCCCTCCTTGTACAGTAGCCCTATTATAAATAATAGAAACAGTCCTGACCAAATACTGAACAAAAATGGAAAAGAGTTAGTACATCTCTGTCGAGCCTTAGGTCTGTACATGCTTAATGGTAGAATCAGAGGGGACTCTTTAGGTCAGTTTACTTACTGCTCAGCTCTTGGGACAAGTGTAGTCGATTATGCCATCACTGACATTGACCCCTCCTCCATTAGTGCATTCACTGTCAGACCACAGACACCATTGTCAGATCACAGTCAGATCAACGTGTTTCTGAAGAAATTAACTGGCAATATTCATTCAAAAAAACAGCCCAATAAACTTTACAACATAAACCAATCGTTCAGATGGGCTCCAAACAGTGCAGAGGCATTCATTGAAACATTGAACTCAAATGAAATGATGAACTCTATACAGTTTTTCAATAACTCACAGTACCAAAACAATAAAGATGGTGTCAATTCAGCTACCCAAAACATCAACTGCATATTCCAAAAAGCAGCATCGAAAGCAAATTTGAGAAAACCAAAGCAATGCAACATCAGAAGCAAAAATCAAAATGTTTCTGACAAATGGTTTGATAATGAATGTAAAACAATTAGAAAACACCTAAGACAAATGTCAAACAAAAAACATAAGCAGCAAAACAACCCAGAGCTACGATATGAATACTTTGAAACTCTGAAACAGTATAAACAAACACTGAAATGCAAGAAATGGAATTATACCAACAAGACACTTGATGAAATTGAAAACGCAATTGACCAAAATCAGTTCTGGGACATGTGGAACAATTTAAGCACAACAAAGCCACAAGAATTAGCCATACAAGATGTAGGAATTTGGAAAACTTACTTTGATAATCTATACAAAAACATCCCACAAAAAGACTTAAACCAGAACCAATTAGAAATTAAAGAAAAATTGAACATCCTGGAATCAGTCATTAAAAACAACCAAAATCCATTAGATTACCCAATAACCCAACAAGAACTAAATGAAAAGCTAAAATCCATTAAATCAAAAAAGGCTTGTGGTGTAGACAACATCAGAAATGAAATGCTGAAAAACAGCACACCTGAGTTGCAAAATGCTGTGCTTAAATTGTTCAACATGGTTTTAACTTCTGGCTGCTTCCCTGATGTCTGGAACCAGGGGCTCATCTCCCCTATCCACAAAAGTGGAGACAAATCAGACCCCAATAATTACAGGGGAATTTGCGTCAACAGTAACTTGGGAAAGATTTTCTGTAGCATTTTGAATTCAAGAATTCAAACCTTTCTTCAAGAAAAAAATGTAATAAGTAAATGTCAAATTGGCTTTCTCCCTAACCATCGCACTACTGACCATATATACACCTTACACACACTAATTAATAAACACGTCCACCAAAAAAAAGAGGGCAAAATCTTTGCTTGCTTTATTGACTTTAAAAAAGCATTTGATTCGATTTGGCACGAAGGGCTATTCTACAAAATTCTACAAAGTGGGCTTGGTGGTAAGGTGTATGACTTAATAAAATGTATGTACACAGAAAATAAGTGTGCAATAAAAATCAAAAACCAAAGAACAGAATTTTTTTCACAATGTCGAGGTGTGAGACAAGGCTGCAATTTGAGTCCAAATCTTTTCAACATTTATATCAATGAATTAGCAGACATGTTGGACCAATCTCCAGCCCCAGGACTCACACTATTTGACACAGAGGTGAAATACCTGCTATATGCTGATGACTTGGTACTTCTATCACCAACCAAAGAAGGTCTTCAACAAAACATTAATATTCTGGAGCAATATTGCCATAATTGGGCCCTGGCAGTAAATTTCCAAAAAACTAAAATCATGATTTTCCAAAAAAAACCCAGATGTCAGAAACACAAATGTAAATTCACCCTGAACAACACCTTAATTGAACACACAAAACATTACACCTACCTTGGTCTGACCATATCTGCATCGGGAAACTTTAATATGGCAGTGAAGGCACTCAAAGAAAAAGCCCGCAGAGCAATGTATGCAATAAAAATGAAATTATTCAAAATCAACATCCCAATTAGAATTTGGACTAAAATATTTGACAGTGTAATCCTACCAATAGCACTTTATGGAAGTGAGGTTTGGGGGCCACTCAATAAACTGGATTTTAAAATGTGGGACAAACATCCAATTGAAGCCCTACATGCAGAATTCTGTCGGAAAATTCTACAAGTCCAGAGAAATACACCAACTAATGCATGTAGGGCAGAATTGGGCCGTTTTCCAGTAATAATGAAAATACAGAAAAGATCATTAAAATTTTGGCTACATCTAAATTCAAGTCCAAATTCGAGTCTGCAATTTAAAGCACTTCAAGCCCAAGAGCTGAGCCCAGAAACGAGCCCTCTCAGTCAGATGGTGTTGGACCTCACCAACCAAGCTGACGCCAGCACTGCTTCAAAAGAAAGAATTCCAATAAGCAAAATCATGAACCAATCAAAGGAATCATATTTACAATACTGGAAAAACGAAACAAAATCCCAAAGCCGACTAAATTGCTATCTGACCCTAAACAGAGAATATGAATTGGCTGATTATCTCTACTCTGTCAGAGATACGAAGCAGAGACAGATCCTTACCAAGTACAGGCTAAGTGACCACCGATTGGCAATAGAAACCGGCAGACATAAAAAGACATGGCTACCCAAAGAGGAGCGTGTATGTGGTCACTGCATGACAGGGGAGGTAGAGACAGAGATGCACTTTCTCCTTTACTGTGATAAATATTCCTCACAAAGAGATTCATTATTCACAGAAATGACTACATATATTCCACATTTTTACAAATTGAACCCAGAGGAAAAACTAAGAATACTCATGGGCGAAGGAGCAATGGCTCCTCTTGCAGCCAAATATGTATTTTCCTGCCATAGCCTGAGGGACACTGAATAATAACATCTGCATAGTAAACAGTAACTTACTTATTATTACTATTATTGTTATTACTATAATTATTCATGTTTACTGTAGACTGTTACCATTTTATTGTTATTATTTTTGTATTTAATTTTGTATTATTATTTACTACCATTTTATATTATTATTTGCTATCATTTATCATTTTGTTACAATGTATATTGTATACATTGTTGCTTTGGCAATATTGACACAATGTTTTTCATGCCAATAAAGCAGCTTGAATTTGAATTTGAATTTGAATTTGAGAGCGAGCGGTCGAGAGAGAGAGCGAGCGGTCGAGAGAGAGAGCGAGCGGTCGAGAGAGAGAGCGAGCGGTCGAGAGAGAGAGCGAGCGGTCGAGAGCGAGCGGTCGAGAGAGAGAGCGAGCGGTCGAGAGCGAGCGGTCGAGAGAGAGCGAGCGGGAGAGAGAGAGAGAGCGGTCGAGAGAGAGAGAGAGAGCGGTCGAGAGAGAGAGAGAGCGGTCGAGAGAGATAGAGAGCGGTCGAGAGAGAGCGGTCGAGAGAGAGCGGTCGAGAGAGAGCGGTCGAGAGAGAGCGGTCGAGAGAGAGCGGTCGAGAGAGAGCGGTCGAGAGAGAGCGGTCGAGAGAGAGCGGTCGAGAGAGAGCGGTCGAGAGAGCGCGGTCGAGAGAGAGCGGTCGAGAGAGAGCGGTCGAGAGAGAGCGGTCGAAAGAGAGCGGTCGAGAGCGAGCGGTCGAGAGAGAGAGAGCGAGCGGTCGAGAGAGCGAGCGGTCGAGAGAGAGAGCGGTCGAGAGAGAGAGCGGTCGAGAGAGAGAGCGGTCGAGAGAGAGAGAGCGGTCGAGAGAGAGACAGCGGTCGAGAGAGAGAGAGCGGTCGAGAGAGAGCGGTCGAGAGAGAGCGGTCGAAAGAGAGCGGTCGAGAGCGAGCGGTCGAGAGAGAGAGAGCGAGCGGTCGAGAGAGCGAGCGGTCGAGAGAGAGAGCGGTCGAGAGAGAGAGCGGTCGAGAGAGAGAGCGGTCGAGAGAGAGAGCGGTCGAGAGAGAGAGAGCGGTCGAGAGAGAGACAGCGGTCGAGAGAGAGAGAGCGGTCGAGAGAGAGCGAGCGGTCGAGAGAGAGAGCGGTCGAGAGAGAGAGCGGTCGAGAGAGAGAGAGAGAGCGGTCGAGAGAGAGAGAGCGGTCGAGAGAGAGAGCGAGCGGTCGAGAGAGAGAGCGAGCGGTCGAGAGAGAGAGCGAGCGGTCGAGAGAGAGAGCGAGCGGTCGAGAGAGAGAGCGAGCGGTCGAGAGAGAGAGCGAGCGGTCGAGAGAGAGAGCGAGCGGTCGAGAGAGAGAGCGAGCGGTCGAGAGAGAGAGCGAGCGGTCGAGAGAGAGAGCGAGCGGTCGAGAGAGAGAGCGGTCGAGAGAGAGAGCGGTAGAGAGAGAGCGGTCGAGAGAGAGAGCGGTCGAGAGAGAGAGAGCGGTCGAGAGAGAGAGGGAGCGGTCGAGAGAGAGAGCGGTCGAGAGAGAGAGGGAGCGGTCGAGAGAGAGCGAGCGGTCGAGAGAGAGAGCGGTAGAGAGAGAGCGGTCGAGAGAGAGAGCGGTCGAGAGAGAGAGCGGTCGAGAGAGAGAGCGGTCGAGAGAGAGAGCGGTCGAGAGAGAGAGCGGTCGAGAGAGAGAGAGCGGTCGAGAGAGAGCGGTCGAGAGAGAGGGAGCGGTCGAGAGAGAGAGGGAGCGGTCGAGAGAGAGAGGGAGCGGTCGAGAGAGAGAGGGAGCGGTCGAGAGAGCGAGGGAGCGGTCGAGAGAGAGAGGGAGCGGTCGAGAGAGAGGGAGCGGTCGAGAGAGAGGGAGCGGTCGAGAGAGAGGGAGCGGTCGAGAGAGAGGGAGCGGTCGAGAGAGAGGGAGCGGTCGAGAGGGAGCGGTCGAGAGGGAGCGGTCGAGAGGGAGCGGTCGAGAGGGAGCGGTCGAGAGGGAGCGGTCGAGAGAGAGAGGGAGCGGTCGAGAGAGAGAGGGAGCGGTCGAGAGAGAGAGGGAGCGGTCGAGCGGTTTACTACCATTTTATATTATTATTTGCTATCATTTACAATTTTGTTACAATGTATATTGTATACATTGTTGCTTTGGCAATATTGACACAATGTTTTTCATGCCAATAAAGCAGCTTGAATTTGAATTTGAGAGCGAGAGAGAGAGAGCGGTCGAGAGAGAGAGAGCGGTCGAGAGAGAGAGAGCGGTCGAGAGAGAGAGAGCGGTCGAGAGAGAGAGAGCGGTCGAGAGAGCGGTCGAGAGAGAGAGAGCGGTCGAGAGAGAGAGAGCGGTTGAGAGAGAGAGAGCGGTGTCGAGAGAGAGCGGTCGAGAGAGCGAGCGGTCGAGAGAGAGAGAGAGCGAGAGAGAGAGAGCGGTCGAGAGAGAGCGGTCGAGAGAGAGAGGGAGCGGTCGAGAGAGAGAGGGAGCGGTCGAGAGAGAGGGAGCGGTCGAGAGAGAGAGAGAGAGCGGTCGAGAGAGAGCGGTCGAGCGGTCGAGAGAGAGAGCGGTCGAGAGAGAGAGCGGTCGAGAGAGAGAGAGCGGTCGAGAGAGAGAGAGCGGTCGAGAGAGAGAGCGAGCAGTCGAGAGAGAGAGCGAGCGGTCTAGAGAGAGAGCGAGCGGTCTAGAGAGAGAGGGAGCGGTCGAGAGAGAGCGGTCGAGAGAGAGCGGGAGCGGTCTAGAGAGAGCAGTCGAGAGAGAGCGGTCGAGAGAGAGCGGGCAAGAGAGAGCGGGCGAGAGAGAGAGAGAGAGCGAGCGGTCGAGAGAGAGAGAGCGAGCGGTCGAGAGAGAGAGAGCGAGCGGTCGAGAGAGAGAGAGCGAGCGGTCGAGAGAGAGAGAGCGAGCGGTCGAGAGAGAGAGAGCGAGCGGTCGAGAGAGCGAGCGATCGAGAGAGCGAGCGGTCGAGAGAACGAGCGAGCGGTCGAGAGAGCGAGCGGGCGGTCGAGAGAGCGAGCGGTCGAGAGAGCGAGCGAGCGGTCGAGAGAGCGAGCGAGCGGTCTAGAGAGAGCAGAAGAGAGAGAGCGGTCGAGAGAGAGCGGGCGAGAGAGAGCGGGCGAGAGAGAGAGAGAGAGCGAGCGGTCGAGAGAGAGAGAGCGAGCGGTCGAGAGAGAGAGAGCGAGCGGTCGAGAGAGCGAGCGATCGAGAGAGCGAGCGGTCGAGAGAACGAGCGAGCGGTCGAGAGAGCGAGCGGGCGGTCGAGAGAGCGAGCGGGCGGTCGAGAGAGCGAGCGGTCGAGAGAGCGAGCGAGCGGTCGAGCGAGCGAGCGGTCGAGAGAGCGAGCGGTCGAGAGCGAGCGAGCGGTCGAGAGCGAGCGAGCGGTCGAGAGAGCGAGCGGTCGAGAGAGCGAGCGGTCGAGAGAGCGAGCGGTCGAGAGAGCGAGCGGTCGAGAGAGCGAGCGGTCGAGAGAGCGAGCGAGCGGTCGAGAGAGCGAGCGAGCGGTCGAGAGAGCGAGCGAGCGGTCGAGAGAGCGAGCGAGCGGTCGAGAGAGCGAGCGAGCGGTCGAGAGAGCGAGCGAGCGGTCGAGAGAGAGCGGTCGAGAGAGAGCGGTCGAGAGAGAGCGGTCGAGAGAGAGCGGTCGAGAGAGAGCGGTCGAGAGAGAGCGGTCGAGAGAGAGCGGTCGAGAGAGAGCGGTCGAGAGAGAGCGGTCGAGAGAGAGCGGTCGAGAGAGAGCGGTCGAGAGAGAGCGGTCGAGAGAGAGAGCGAGCGGTCGAGAGAGAGCGGTCGAGAGAGAGAGCGAGCGGTCGAGAGAGAGCGAGCGGTCGAGAGAGAGCGAGCGGTCGAGAGAGAGCGAGCGGTCCAGAGAGAGCGAGCGGTCGAGAGAGAGAGCGAGCGGTCGAGAGAGAGAGCGAGCGGTCGAGGGAGAGAGCGAGCGGTCGAGAGAGAGAGCGAGCGGTCGAGAGAGAGAGGGAGCGAGAGAGAGGGAGAGGGAGCGGTCGAGAGAGAGCGGGAGCGGTCGAGAGAGAGAGGGAGAGAGAGAGAGAGAGGCAGCGGTCGAGAGAGAGGGAGCGGTCGAGAGAGAGAGAGGGAGCGGTCGAGAGAGAGAGGGAGCGGTCGAGAGAGAGAGGGAGCGAGAGAGAGCGGTCGAGAGAGAGAGGGAGCGGTCGAGAGAGAGAGGGAGCGGTCGAGAGAGAGAGGGAGCGGTCGAGAGAGAGAGGGAGCGGTCGAGAGAGAGAGGGAGCGGTCGAGAGAGAGAGGGAGCGGTCGAGAGAGAGAGAGAGCGGTCGAGAGCGGTCGAGAGAGAGAGGGAGAGGTCGAGAGAGAGAGGGAGAGAGAGAGAGAGGGAGCAGTCGAGAGAGAGGGAGCAGTCGAGAGAGAGAGGGAGCGGTCGAGAGAGTGAGAGAGCGGTCGAGAGAGTGAGAGAGCGGTCGAGAGAGAGAGAGAGCGGTCGAGAGAGAGAGAGAGCGGTCGAGAGAGAGAGAGAGCGGTCGAGAGAGAGAGAGAGCGGTCGAGAGAGAGAGAGAGCGGTCGAGAGAGAGAGAGAGCGGTCGAGAGAGAGCGGTCGAGAGAGAGAGGTCGAGAGAGAGCGGTCGAGAGAGAGAGAGCGAGAGAGAGAGAGCGAGCGAGCGGTCGAGAGAGAGAGCGGTCGAGAGAGAGAGGGAGCAGTCGAGAGAGAGAGGGAGCGGTCGAGAGAGTGAGAGAGCGGTCGAGAGAGTGAGAGAGCGGTCGAGAGAGTGAGAGAGCGGTCGAGAGAGAGAGAGAGAGCGGTCGAGAGAGAGAGCGGTCGAGAGAGAGAGGGAGCGGTCGAGAGAGAGAGGGAGCGGTCGAGAGGGAGCGGTCGAGAGAGAGAGCGAGCGGTCGAGAGAGAGAGCGAGCGGTCGAGAGAGAGAGCGAGCGGTCGAGAGAGAGAGCGAGCGGTCGAGAGAGAGAGCGAGCGGTCGAGAGAGAGAGCGAGCGGTCGAGAGAGAGCGGTCGAGAGAGAGAGCGGTCGAGAGAGAGAGAGAGCGGTCGAGAGAGAGAGGGAGCTGTCGAGAGGGAGAGGGAGCGGTCGAGAGAGAGAAGGAGAGAGTTCCGGAGTTCCAAATTGAGCAGCTGCTGAAAAATGAGCTCCTGTATATATTGAGATTTAAATGGTTTTTTAGAGTGAAGTACATCGAAAAAATCAAAAGAAAACTGCAAAACTCAATAGAAGACAATACAAGCAACAAACCAAAAAGACAGGATTTTGAAAAAGTAACTATTTTTCATAAAATTATACAGTTATCTTAGCTAGCTGAATTGTTAGCTGAATTGTTTACATGTTGCTAAGCAGTTGCTAAGGACTCTCCTGGAAGAAGCTAGCTAGCTTACAAAGAATAACAAAAAAATCTAGTTAACAGAAGAAAGGAAGACAAAATAAGGACAGAAGAAAAAAGGAAAAGAAAAAAGGATAACAAAGTGAAACAGTCCTCTGAAGAAACAAGAGAGCATAATACAAGAAACAGCACTTCTATTGCAACATTGTAGCCAACATCACCAGCGTTGCTATGGAAATTGTTTACCCACCAGACATCCAAACAGAGAAAGCTAAGAAAAGTTTCAAAGGTTTGTTGATGGGACAGAACCATGAATGCCTGTTTGCAGATCTTACCAGTTACAAAACAAGAGCTAATTTAATTTTTAATACCAATCGAGGGAACATATGGAAAAAGGTTATTTGCAACCATTTCCCTTTCTCAAAAAAGAGGGGCATCAGCCAAGGATGTCAGATCAGCATTTTTGAAGAAGCTGACCAGAGCAACACATATCAAACAGTAAACTTATATAATAATGGAACTGTATTGATACAAGGCAATGATTCAAGCCTCCAGGCTTTTGAGAATAGGTTTGCTACCCTAAAAGAAGACGCTGACATCATCTCAGAAAATGAGGAAAAAGTCAAGGAGGGAGATGGAGAAAAGCAGACCCCAATGGTCTCTGTGACCCAGCAGGAAGCCCTCAACGTCCCTTTACCTACCTCACCTGCAGCAGACAGAGTCAAGGACATGACAATTTCAATAAGAACACCTGCTATGCAACGTTTCCACAACACCCTCTCTCTAGTCGAAGCAGAGGTCATAGAACTCAGAGAGAACAAGCTTCAAGAGGAGGACACTGTCCAGAAACTCAAAGAAGAGATGAAACAGTTCAGGGAGGAGAGCAGAGCATCCATAGCTAAATTAGAAAGCAGAATGGACAAGCTGAGTCAGACAAATGATGACCTCAGAGACCATCTGAGCACAACAAGAAAGGAGCTCGAACAAAAAGAGAGGTACATTGACACCCTCAACCGGCAGAGAGTCATTGTGTCCTCTGCATCTAGAGAACATGTCCACCAGCTTGGTACAACACAAGCAGAACCTGAGACCAGCATGGCCTCCACTACACAGCCGGATGACACTGCACCAGCCTACCAGTCTACTCCAGCCCAGGTCAACCTACCAGCCTCTCAGTCTGCTCCAGCCCAGGTCAACCTACCAGCCTCCCAGTCTGCTCCAGCCCAGGTCAGAATACCAGCCTCCCAGTCTGCTCCAGCCCAGGTTAACCTACCAGCCTCCCAGTCTGCTCCAGCCCAGGTCAACCTACCAGCCTCCCAGTCTGCTCCAGCCCAGGTCAGAATACCAGCCTCCCAGTCTGCTCCAGCCCAGGTTAACCTACCAGCCTCCCAGTCTGCTCCAGCCCAGGTCAGAATACCAGCCTCCCAGTCTGCTCCACCCAGACAATCACCCACAACTGCAATTCTAATTGATTCAAATGGGAAGTTCTTAGTCCAGGAAAGATTATTTCCTAGACACCAGGTGTATAAGTTCTGGTGTCCTACAACTGAGAGTGCAATGCAGCTACTCAGTCAGACCAGGATTGACACCCCTGACAACATCATCATCCACACTGGCACAAACGACCTTCATGCCAAAGGTGAAAATGTATCTGGGGCAGTGAGAAGAGTGGCAGAACGGGCACAGGCTATGTTCCCAACAACCAATATAGTTGTGTCCACCCTCCTACCAAGAAAAGACTTCCCAGAAAAGTTGATCGACAAAATAAATCAACAGATCACTGTGGACTGTGCCTCACTGCTCAACGTCAGAACGGCTCACCACCCCACTCTGACATGTCAACACTTATATGATAATATACATCTTGATCAGGACAGTATCAGAACCTTTGCCAAGGACCTAAAAGATGCAACACTTGGCAGGGACCCACACACCCATCACCCCAGCAACAAAGGTCCCCCGCCCCACCTTCTGAAACAACAGTACCTCCACCATCCCGAGGAGAAAAGAGCCAGACATGGCTTATTACAGCACAGCTCTACTAGACCAGGCCCAACACAGCACAGCTCTACAAGACCTGGCCCATCACAACACAGCTCTACTAGACCCGGCCCTTCACAACACAGCTCTACTAGACCCAGCCCATCCCAACACAGCTCTACTAGACCTGGCCCATCACAACACAGCTCTACTAGACCTGGCCCATCACAACAAAGCTCTACTAGACCCGGCCCTTCACAACACAGCTCTACTAGACCCGGCCCATCACAACACAGCTCTACTAGACCCGGCCCATCACAACACAGCTCTACTAGACCCGGCCCATCACAACACAGCTCTACTAGACCCGGCCCATCACAACACAGCTCTACTAGACCCGGCCCATCACAACACAGCTCTACTAGACCTGTCCCATCACAACACAGCTCTACTAGACCCAGCCCATCACAACACAGCTCTGACCACTACTCCAGGGTCGGTCAGAACACTGCCCTTCAGGGAAGTAGACCACATGATGCAGTCCACACCATGTATCAATTAGATCGTCAGCCTACATATGCTGAGGTAACCTCTGGCAGAAGACCCCTAGAACAATCAGAGATAGGAGAGGTGCGCCAACTACTGCAACTAATATGCAGACTACTGAGCTAGACAGTCCCTTTAATTCACACACGGGCACGCACGCGCACACACACACACACACAAACACACAGGGTTGCAGATTGCACATAAAATAAGTACAGTGCAATCTTATTCCATTCTTATTAATTTGTTTACAAATATTCCTAAATGTATTGACACCGGTATTATAATAATTATTATATGTAATGGTGTGTGTGTGTGTGTGTGTGTGCGTGTGTATGTATGTATGTATGTGTGTATGTGCATGTATGTGTGTATATATATGTATATATATGTATATGTGTATGTGTATGTATATATACATATATGTATGTGTGTGTGTGTGTGTGTGTGTATGTATGTATGTGTGTGTGTGTGTGTGAGTGTGTGTGTGTGTGTATGTATATATATATGTATGTGTATGTGTATGTATGTGTGTATATGTATGTATATATATATATATATATATATATATGTGTATGTGTATATATATGTATATATGTATGTATGTATGTGTGTGTGTGTTTATGTATGTATGTGTGTGTGTGTGTGTGTATGTATGTATGTATGTGTGTGTATGTGTATGTGTATGTATATATGTGTATGTATGTGTATGTATATATATGTATATATATATGTATGTGTATGTATATATGTATGTATATGTGTATGTATGTATGTATATATATGTATATGTGTATATATGTATGTATATGTGTATATGTGTATGTATATATATATGTATATGTATATGTATGTGTATGTATATATGTATGTATGTGTGTATGTATGTATGTATATATATGTATATGTGTGTATATGTATGTATATATATATGTATGTGTATGTATATATGTATGTATATGTGTATATATGTATGTATATATGTATGTATATGTATATATATGTATGTATATGTGTATATGTGTATGTATATATATGTATATCTGTATGTATATATATGTATATATACATATTTTATTTTTTTTGTTTTTTTCGATGTACTTTACTCAAACCAGTGAATATCACTTATTATAAATGAGATCATTAACTATCAGCTCTTGGAATATCCAGGGCCTATACTCTTCACATTTTGGTTATAAAACAACTAATCCAGAATTGATTAAAAACATCAAGGGACAGGACATCATAATCCTACTGGAAACATGGTGTCGTGGAGACATAGATACTCAGTGTCCCTCAGGCTATAGAGAAAGTTTACTACCATCAATCAAACATAAAAATGTTAAACGGGGCCGAGACTCAGGTGGAATCATCATTTGGCATAAGCAGGACTTAGCACTGAATGAAATGAAAAAAGGTACCACTCACATTTGGCTAAAACTTAACAAAGGTACAATCTATTGTGACAATGATGTATACATATGTGCAGCTTATGCTCCTCCTTCAGATTCATCATATTATGATGATCAGTTTTTTGACAATCTCCAGACAGAAATCATTACATTTCAGGCGCAGGGTAAAGTGCTTCTTTGTGGAGATTTCAATGCAAGAACAGGTTCTGAGCCTGACTACACTGATGCGGGAGGTAACCACCACATATTTGGACACCCCTCCTTGTACAGTAGCCCTATTATAAATAATAGAAACAGTCCTGACCAAATACTGAACAAAAATGGAAAAGAGTTAGTACATCTCTGTCGAGCCTTAGGCCTGTACATGCTTAATGGTAGAATCAGAGGGGACTCTTTAGGTCAGTTTACTTACTGCTCAGCTCTTGGGACAAGTGGGACAAGTGTAGTCGATTATGCCATCACTGACATTGACCCCTCCTCCATTAGTGCATTCACTGTCAGACCACAGACACCATTGTCAGATCACAGTCAGATCAATGTGTTTCTGAAGAAATTAACTGGCAATATTCATTCAAAAAAACAGCCCAATAAACTTTACAACATAAACCAATCGTTCAGATGGGCTCCAAACAGTGCAGAGGCATTCATTGAAACATTGAACTCAAATGAAATGATGAACTCTATACAGTTTTTCAATAACTCACAGTACCAAAACAATAAAGATGGTGTCAATTCAGCTACCCAAAACATCAACTGCATATTCCAAAAAGCAGCATCGAAAGCAAATTTGAGAAAACCAAAGCAATGCAACATCAGAAGCAAAAATCAAAATGTTTCTGACAAATGGTTTGATAATGAATGTAAAACAATTAGAAAACACCTAAGACAAATGTCAAACAAAAAACATAAGCAGCAAAACAACCCAGAGCTACGATATGAATACTTTGAAACTCTGAAACAGTATAAACAAACACTGAAATGCAAGAAATTGAATTATACCAACAAGACACTTGATGAAATTGAAAACGCAATTGACCAAAATCAGTTCTGGGACATGTGGAACAATTTAAGCACAACAAAGCCACAAGAATTAGCCATACAAGATGTAGGAATTTGGAAAACTTACTTTGATAATCTATACAAAAACATCCCACAAAAAGACTTAAACCAGAACCAATTAGAAATTAAAGAAAAATTGAACATCCTGGAATCAGTCATTAAAAACAACCAAAATCCATTAGATTACCCAATAACCCAACAAGAACTAAATGAAAAGCTAAAATCTATTAAATCAAAAAAGGCTTGTGGTGTAGACAACATCAGAAATGAAATGCTGAAAAACAGCACACCTGAGTTGCAAAATGCTGTGCTTAAATTGTTCAACATGGTTTTAACTTCTGGCTACTTCCCTGATGTCTGGAACCAGGGGCTCATCTCCCCTATCCACAAAAGTGGAGACAAATCAGACCCCAATAATTACAGGGGAATTTGCGTCAACAGTAACTTGGGAAAGATTTTCTGTAGCATTTTGAATTCAAGAATTCAAACCTTTCTTCAAGAAAAAAATGTAATAAGTAAATGTCAAATTGGCTTTCTCCCTAACCATCGCACTACTGACCATATATACACCTTACACACACTAATTAATAAACACGTCCACCAAAAAAAAGAGGGCAAAATCTTTGCTTGCTTTATTGACTTTAAAAAAGCATTTGATTCGATTTGGCACGAAGGGCTATTCTACAAAATTCTACAAAGTGGGCTTGGTGGTAAGGTGTATGACTTAATAAAATGTATGTACACAGAAAATAAGTGTGCAATAAAAATCAAAAACCAAAGAACAGAATTTTTTTCACAATGTCGAGGTGTGAGACAAGGCTGCAATTTGAGTCCAAATCTTTTCAACATTTATATCAATGAATTAGCAGACATGTTGGACCAATCTCCAGCCCCAGGACTCACACTATTTGACACAGAGGTGAAATACCTGCTATATGCTGATGACTTGGTACTTCTATCACCAACCAAAGAAGGTCTTCAACAAAACATTAATATTCTGGAGCAATATTGCCATAATTGGGCCCTGGCAGTAAATTTCCAAAAAACTAAAATCATGATTTTCCAAAAAAAACCCAGATGTCAGAAACAAAAATGTAAATTCACCCTGAACAACACCTTAATTGAACACACAAAAAATTACACCTACCTTGGTCTGACCATATCTGCATCGGGAAACTTTAATATGGCAGTGAAGGCACTCAAAGAAAAAGCCCGCAGAGCAATGTATGCAATAAAAATGAAATTATTCAAAATCAACATCCCAATTAGAATTTGGACTAAAATATTTGACAGTGTAATCCTACCAATAGCACTTTATGGAAGTGAGGTTTGGGGGCCACTCAATAAACTGGATTTTAAAATGTGGGACAAACATCCAATTGAAACCCTACATGCAGAATTCTGTCGGAAAATTCTACAAGTCCAGAGAAATACACCAACTAATGCATGTAGGGCAGAATTGGGCCGTTTTCCAGTAATAATGAAAATACAGAAAAGATCATTAAAATTTTGGCTACATCTAAATTCAAGTCCAAATTCGAGTCTGCAATTTAAAGCACTTCAAGCCCAAGAGCTGAGCCCAGAAACGAGCCCTCTCAGTCAGCTGGTGTTGGACCTCACCAATCAAGCTGACACCAGCACTGCTTCAAAAGAAAGAATTCCAATAAACAAAATCATGAACCAATCAAAGGAATCATACTTACAATACTGGAAAAACGAAACAAAATCCCAAAGCCGACTAAATTGCTATCTGACCCTAAACAGAGAATATGAATTGGCTGATTATCTCTACTCTGTCAGAGATACGAAGCAGAGACAGATCCTTACCAAGTACAGGCTGAGTGACCACCGATTGGCAATAGAAACCGGCAGACATAAAAAGACATGGCTACCCAAAGAGGAGCGTGTATGTGGTCACTGCATGACAGGGGAGGTAGAGACAGAGATGCACTTTCTCCTTTACTGTGATAAATATTCCTCACAAAGAGATTCATTATTCACAGAAATGACTACATATATTCCACATTTTTACAAATTGAACCCAGAGGAAAAACTAAGAATACTCATGGGCGAAGGAGCAATGGCTCCTCTTGCAGCCAAATATGTATTTTCCTGCCATAGCCTGAGGGACACTGAATAATAAAATCTGCATAGTAAACAGTAACTTACTTATTATTACTATTATTGTTATTACTATAATTATTAATGTTTACTGTAGACTGTTACCATTTTATTGTATTTATTTTTTTATTATTATTTACTACCATTTTATATTATTATTTGCTATCATTTACAATTTTGTTACAATGTATATTGTATACATTGTTGCTTTGGCAATATTGACACAATGTTTTTCATGCCAATAAAGCAGCTTGAATTTGAATTTGAGGGAGAGAGAGAGAGAGGGAGCGGCCGAGAGAGAGGGAGCAGCTCGCTCTCTCGACCGCTCGCTCGCTCTCTCGACCGCTCGACCGCTCTCTCGACCGCTCGCTCGCTCTCTCGACCGCTCGCTCTCTCTCTCGACCGCTCGCTCTCTCTCTCGACCGCTCGCTCTCTCTCTCGACCGCTCGCTCTCTCTCTCTCTCGACCGCTCTCTCTCTCTCTCTCGCTCGCTCGCCCGCTCTCTCTCGACCGCTCTCTCTCGACCGCTCTCTCTCGACCGCTCCCTCTCGACCGCTCCCTCTCGACCGCTCCCTCTCGACCGCTCCCTCTCGACCGCTCCCTCTCGACCGCTCCCTCTCGACCGCTCCCTCTCGACCGCTCCCTCTCGACCGCTCCCTCTCGACCGCTCCCTCTCGACCGCTCCCTCTCGACCGCTCCCTCTCGACCGCTCTCTCGACCGCTCTCTCGACCGCTCTCTCGACCGCTCTCTCGACCGCTCTCTCGACCGCTCTCTCGACCGCTCTCTCTCGACCGCTCGCTCTCGACCGCTCGCTCTCGACACCGCTCGCTCTCGACACCGCTCGCTCTCGACACCGCTCTCTCTCTCGACACCGCTCTCTCTCTCAACCGCTCTCTCTCTCTCTCGACCGCTCTCTCTCTCTCTCGACCGCTCTCTCTTTCTCGACCGCGGTCGAGAGAGAACGGTCGAGAGAGAAAGAGCGGTCGAGAGAGAGAGGGAGCGGTCGAGAGAGAGAGGGAGCGGTCGAGAGAGAGAGGGAGCGGGAGAGAGAGAGGGAGCGGTCGAGAGAGAGAGGGAGCGGTCGAGAGAGAGGGAGCGGTCGAGAGAGAGGGAGCGGTCGAGAGAGAGGGAGCGGTCGAGAGAGAGGGAGCGGTCGAGAGAGAGGGAGCGGTCGAGAGAGAGGGAGCGGTCGAGAGAGAGGGAGCGGTCGAGCGACAGGGAGCGGTCGAGAGAGAGGGAGCGGTCGAGAGAGAGAGGGAGCGGTCGAGAGAGAGAGGGAGCGGTCGAGAGAGAGGGAGCGGTCGAGAGAGAGGGAGCGGTCGAGAGAGAGGGAGCGGTCGAGAGAGAGGGAGCGGTCGAGAGAGAGCGAGCGGTCGAGAGAGAGGGAGCGGTCGAGAGAGAGCGAGCGGTCGAGAGAGCGCGCGGTCGAGAGAGCGAGCGGTCGAGAGAGCGAGAGCGAGCGGTCGAGAGAGAGCTGTCGAGAGAGAGCTGTCGAGAGAGCGGTCGAGAGAGAGCGGTCGAGAGAGAGAGAGCGAGCGGTCGAGAGAGAGAGAGCGGTCGAGAGAGAGAGAGCGGTCGAGAGAGAGGGAGCGGTCGAGAGAGAGGGAGCGGTCGAGAGAGAGGGAGCGGTCGAGAGAGAGGGAGCGGTCGAGAGAGAGGGAGCGGTCGAGAGAGAGGGAGCGGTCGAGAGAGAGGGAGCGGTCGAGAGAGAGGGAGCGGTCGAGAGAGAGCTGTCGAGAGAGAGCTGTCGAGAGAGAGCTGTCGAGAGAGAGCGGTCGAGAGCGAGCGGTCGAGATCGAGCGGTCGAGAGAGAGAGAGCGAGCGGTCGAGAGAGAGAGAGCGAGCTGTCGAGAGAGAGAGAGCGAGCGGTCGAGAGAGCGCGCGGTCGAGAGAGCGCACGGTCGAGAGAGCGCGCGGTCGAGAGAGCGAGCGGTCGAGAGAGCGAGCGGTCGAGAGAGCGAGCGGTCGAGAGAGCGAGCGGTCGAGAGAGCGAGCGGTCGAGAGAGCGAGCGGTCGAGAGAGAGAGCGGTCGAGAGAGAGAGCGGTCGAGAGAGAGAGCGGTAGAGAGAGAGAGCGGTAGAGAGAGAGAGCGATCGAGAGAGAAAGAGCGGTCGAGAGAGAAAGAGCGGTCGAGAGAGAGAGGGAGCGGTCGAGAGAGAGAGGGAGCGGTCGAGAGAGAGGGAGCGGTCGAGAGAGAGGGAGCGGTCGAGAGAGAGAGCGAGCGGTCGAGAGAGAGAGCGAGCGGTCGAGAGAGAGAGCGAGCGGTCGAGAGAGAGAGCGAGCGGTCGAGAGAGAGAGCGAGAGAGAAAGAGAGCGGTCGAGAGAGAGAGAGAGCGGTCGAGAGAGCGGTCGAGAGAGAAAGAGAGCGGTCGAGAGAGAGCGGTCGAGAGAGAGCGGTCGAGAGAGAGCGGTCGAGAGAGAGAGCGGTCGAGAGAGAGAGCGGTCGAGAGAGAGAGCGGTCGAGAGAGAGAGCGGTCGAGAGAGAGAGCGGTCGAGAGAGAGAGCGGTCGAGAGAGAGAGCGGTCGAGAGAGAGAGCGGTCGAGAGAGAGAGCGGTCGAGAGAGAGAGCGGTCGAGAGAGAGAGGGAGAGAGAGAGAGGGAGAGAGAGAGAGGGAGAGAGAGAGCGGTCGAGAGAGAGAGCGGTCGAGAGAGAAAGAGCGGTCGAGAGAGAGAGGGAGCGGTCGAGAGAGAGAGGGAGCGGTCGAGAGAGAGAGGGAGCGGTCGAGAGAGAGGGAGCGGTCGAGAGAGAGAGGGAGCGGTCGAGAGAGAGGGAGCGGTCGAGAGAGAGAGCGGTCGAGAGAGAGAGCGGTCGAGAGAGGGAGCGGTCGAGAGGGAGCGGTCGAGAGAGAGAGGGAGCGGTCGAGAGAGAGAGGGAGCGGTCGAGAGAGAGGGAGCGGTCGAGAGAGAGAGCGAGCGGTCGAGAGAGAGAGCGAGCGGTCGAGAGAGAGAGCGAGCGGTCGAGAGAGAGAGAGAGCCGTCGAGAGAGAGAGAGAGCCGTCGAGAGAGAGAGAGAGCCGTCGAGAGAGAGAGCGGTCGAGAGAGCGGTCGAGAGAGAGCGGTCGAGAGAGAGCGGTCGAGAGAGAGCGGTCGAGAGAGCGGTCGAGAGAGAGCGGTCGAGAGAGAGCGGTCGAGAGAGAGCGGTCGAGAGAGAGAGCGGTCGAGAGAGAGAGCGGTCGAGAGAGAGAGCGGTCGAGAGAGAGAGCGGTCGAGAGAGAGAGCGGTCGAGAGAGAGCGGTCGAGAGAGAGCGGTCGAGAGAGAGCGGTCGAGAGAGAGAGGGAGAGAGAGAGCGGTCGAGAGAGCGGTCGAGAGAGCGCGGTCGAGAGAGAGCGGTCGAGAGCGAGCGGTCGAGATCGAGCGGTCGAGAGAGAGGGAGCGGTCGAGAGAGAGGGAGCGGTCGAGAGAGTTCCGGAGTTCCAAATTGAGCAGCTGCTGAAAAATGAGCTCCTGTATATATTGAGATTTAAATGGTTTTTTAGAGTGAAGTACATCGAAAAAATCAAAAGAAAACTGCAAGACTCAATAGAAGACAATACAAGCAACAAACCAAAAAGACAGGATTTTGAAAAAGTAACTATTTTTCATAAAATTATACAGTTATCTTAGCTAGCTGAATTGTTAGCTGAATTGTTTACATGTTGCTAAGCAGTTGCTAGGGACTCTCCTGGAAGAAGCTAGCTAGCTTACAAAGAATAACAAAAAAAATATCTAATTAACAGAAGAAAGGAAGACAAAATAAGGACAAAATAAGGACAGAAGAAAAAGGAAAAGAAAAAAGGACAACAAAGTGAAACAGTCCTCTGAAGAAACAAGAGAGCATTATACAAGAAACAGCACTTCTATTGCAACATTGTAGCCAACATCACCAGCGTTGCTATGGAAATTGTTTACCCACCAGACATCCAAACAGAGAAAGCTAAGAAAAGTTTCAAAGGTTTGTTGATGGGACAGAACCATGAATGCCTGTTTGCAGATCTTACCAGTTACAAAACAAGAGCAAATTTAATTTTTAATACCAATCGAGGGAACATATGGAAAAAGGTTATTTGCAACCATTTCCCTTTCTCAAAAAAGAGGGGCATCAGCCAAGGATGTCAGATCAGCATTTTTGAAGAAGCTGACCAGAGCAACACATATCAAACAGTAAACTTATATAATAATGGAACTGTATTGATACAAGGCAATGATTCAAGCCTCCAGGCTTTTGAGAATAGGTTTGCTACCCTAAAAGAAGACGCTGACATCATCTCAGAAAATGAGGAAAAAGTCAAGGAGGGAGATGGAGAAAAGCAGACCCCAATGGTCTCTGTGACCCAGCAGGAAGCCCTCAACGTCCCTTTACCTACCTCACCTGCAGCAGACAGAGTCAAGGACATGACAATTTCAATAAGAACACCTGCTATGCAACGTTTCCACAACACCCTCTCTCTAGTCGAAGCAGAGGTCATAGAACTCAGAGAGAAGAAGCTTCAAGAGGAGGACACTGTCCAGAAACTCAAAGAAGAGATGAAACAGTTCAGGGAGGAGAGCAGAGCATCCATAGCTAAATTAGAAAGCAGAATGGACAAGCTGAGTCAGACAAATGATGACCTCAGAGACCATCTGAGCACAACTAGAAAGGAGCTCGAACAAAAAGAGAGGTACATTGACACCCTCAACCGGCAGAGAGTCATTGTGTCCTCTGCATCTAGAGAACATGTCCACCAGCTTGGTACAACACAAGCAGAACCTGAGACCAGCATTGCCTCCACTACACAGCCGGATGACACTGCCCCAGCCTACCAGTCTGCTCCAGCCCAGGTCAACCTACCAGCCTCTCAGTCTGCTCCAGCCCAGGTCAACCTACCAGCCTCCCAGTCTGCTCCAGCCCAGGTCAGAATACCAGCCTCCCAGTCTGCTCCAGCCCAGGTTAACCTACCAGCCTCCCAGTCTGCTCCAGCCCAGGTCAACCTACCAGCCTCCCAGTCTGCTCCAGCCCAGGTCAGAATACCAGCCTCCCAGTCTGCTCCAGCCCAGGTTAACCTACCAGCCTCCCAGTCTGCTCCAGCCCAGGTCAGAATACCAGCCTCCCAGTCTGCTCCACCCAGACAATCACCCACAACTGCAATTCTAATTGATTCAAATGGGAAGTTCTTAGTCCAGGAAAGATTATTCCCTAGACACCAGGTGTATAAGTTCTGGTGTCCTACAACTGAGAGTGCAATGCAGCTACTCAGTCAGACCAGGATTGACACCCCTGACAACATCATCATCCACACTGGCACAAACGACCTTCATGCCAAAGGTGAAAATGTATCTGGGGCAGTGAGAAGAGTGGCAGAACGGGCACAGGCTATGTTCCCAACAACCAATATAGTTGTGTCCACCCTCCTACCAAGAAAAGACTTCCCAGAAAAGTTGATCGACAAAATAAATCAACAGATCACTGTGGACTGCGCCTCACTGCTCAACGTCAGAACGGCTCACCACCCCACTCTGACATGTCAACACTTATATGATAATATACATCTTGATCAGGACAGTATCAGAACCTTTGCCAAGGACCTAAAAGATGCAACACTTGGCAGGGACCCACACACCCATCATCCCAGCAACAAAGGTCCCCCGCCCCACTTTCTGAAACAACAGTACCTCCACCATCCCGAGGAGAAAAGAGCCAGACATGGCTTATTACAGCACAGCTCTACTAGACCAGGCCCAACACAGCACAGCTCTACTAGACCAGGCCCAACACAGCACAGCTCTACTAGACCCGGCCCATCACAACACAGCTCTACTAGACCTGGCCCATCACAACAAAGCTCTACTAGACCTGGCCCATCACAACACAGCTCTACTAGACCTGGCCCATCACAACACAGCTCTACTAGACCTGGCCCATCACAACAAAGCTCTACTAGACCCGGCCCATCACAACACAGCTCTACTAGACCCGGCCCATCACAACACAGCTCTACTAGACCCGGCCCATCACAACACAGCTCTACTAGACCCGGCCCATCACAACACAGCTCTACTAGACCCGGCCCATCACAACACAGCTCTACTAGACCTGTCCCATCACAACACAGCTCTACTAGACCCAGCCCATCACAACACAGCTCTGACCACTACTCCAGGGTCGGTCAGAACACTGCCCTTCAGGGAAGTAGACCACATGATGCAGTCCACACCATGTATCAATTAGATCGTCAGCCTACATATGCTGAGGTAACCTCTGGCAGAAGACCCCTAGAACAATCAGAGATAGGAGAGGTGCGCCAACTACTGCAACTAATATGCAGACTACTGAGCTAGACAGTCCCTTTAATTCACACACGGGCACGCACGCGCACACACACACACACAAACACACAGGGTTGCAGATTGCACATAACATAAGTACAATGCAATCTTATTCCATTCTTATTCATTTGTTTACAAATATTCCTAAATGTATTGACACCGGTATTATAATAATTATTATATGTAATGGTGTGTGTGTGTGTGTGTGTGTGTGTGCGCGCGTGTGTGTGTATGTATGTATGTATGTGTGTATATGTGTATGTGCATGTATGTGTGTATATATATATATATATATATATATGTATGTGTATATATATGTATATATATATGTATGTATGTATGTGTGTGTGTGTGTATGTATGTGTGTGTGTGTGTGTGTGTGTGTATGTATGTATGTATGTATGTGTGTATATGTATGTATATGTGTATGTGTATGTATATATATATGTATATATATATGTATGTGTATGTATATATGTATGTATATGTGTATATATGTATGTATATGTATGTATATGTGTATGTGTGTATGTACATATATGTATATATACATATTTTATTTTTTTTGTTTTTTTCGATGTACTTTACTCAAACCAGTGAATATCACTTATTATAAATGAGATCATTAACTATCAGCTCTTGGAATATCCAGGGCCTATACTCTTCACATTTTGGTTATAAAACAACTAATCCAGAATTGATTAAAAACATCAAGGGACAGGACATCATAATCCTACTGGAAACATGGTGTCGTGGAGACATAGATACTCAGTGTCCCTCAGGCTATAGAGAAAGTTTACTACCATCAATCAAACATAAAAATGTTAAACGGGGCCGAGACTCAGGTGGAATCATCATTTGGCATAAGCAGGACTTAGCACTGAATGAAATGAAAAAAGGTACCACTCACATTTGGCTAAAACTTAACAAAGGTACAATCTATTGTGACAATGATGTATACATATGTGCAGCTTATGCTCCTCCTTCAGATTCATCATATTATGATGATCAGTTTTTTGACAATCTCCAGACAGAAATCATTACATTTCAGGCGCAGGGTAAAGTGCTTCTTTGTGGAGATTTCAATGCAAGAACAGGTTCTGAGCCTGACTACACTGATGCGGGAGGTAACCACCACATATTTGGACACCCCTCCTTGTACAGTAGCCCTATTATAAATAATAGAAACAGTCCTGACCAAATACTGAACAAAAATGGAAAAGAGTTAGTACATCTCTGTCGAGCCTTAGGCCTGTACATGCTTAATGGTAGAATCAGAGGGGACTCTTTAGGTCAGTTTACTTACTGCTCAGCTCTTGGGACAAGTGTAGTCGATTATGCCATCACTGACATTGACCCCTCCTCCATTAGTGCATTCACTGTCAGACCACAGACACCATTGTCAGATCACAGTCAGATCAACGTGTTTCTGAAGAAATTAACTGGCAATATTCATTCAAAAAAACAGCCCAATAAACTTTACAACATAAACCAATCGTTCAGATGGGCTCCAAACAGTGCAGAGGCATTCATTGAAACATTGAACTCAAATGAAATGATGAACTCTATACAGTTTTTCAATAACTCACAGTACCAAAACAATAAAGATGGTGTCAATTCAGCTACCCAAAACATCAACTGCATATTCCAAAAAGCAGCATCGAAAGCAAATTTGAGAAAACCAAAGCAATGCAACATCAGAAGCAAAAATCAAAATGTTTCTGACAAATGGTTTGATAATGAATGTAAAACAATTAGAAAACACCTAAGACAAATGTCAAACAAAAAACATAAGCAGCAAAACAACCCAGAGCTACGATATGAATACTTTGAAACTCTGAAACAGTATAAACAAACACTGAAATGCAAGAAATGGAATTATACCAACAAGACACTTGATGAAATTGAAAACGCAATTGACCAAAATCAGTTCTGGGACATGTGGAACAATTTAAGCACAACAAAGCCACAAGAATTAGCCATACAAGATGTAGGAATTTGGAAAACTTACTTTGATAATCTATACAAAAACATCCCACAAAAAGACTTAAACCAGAACCAATTAGAAATTAAAGAAAAATTGAACATCCTGGAATCAGTCATTAAAAACAACCAAAATCCATTAGATTACCCAATAACCCAACAAGAACTAAATGAAAAGCTAAAATCTATTAAATCAAAAAAGGCTTGCGGTGTAGACAACATCAGAAATGAAATGCTGAAAAACAGCACACCTGAGTTGCAAAATGCTGTGCTTAAATTGTTCAACATGGTTTTAACTTCTGGCTGCTTCCCTGATGTCTGGAACCAGGGGCTCATCTCCCCTATCCACAAAAGTGGAGACAAATCAGACCCCAATAATTACAGGGGAATTTGCGTCAACAGTAACTTGGGAAAGATTTTCTGTAGCATTTTGAATTCAAGAATTCAAACCTTTCTTCAAGAAAAAAATGTAATAAGTAAATGTCAAATTGGCTTTCTCCCTAACCATCGCACTACTGACCATATATACACCTTACACACACTAATTAATAAACACGTCCACCAAAAAATAGAGGGCAAAATCTTTGCTTGCTTTATTGACTTTAAAAAAGCATTTGATTCGATTTGGCACGAAGGGCTATTCTACAAAATTCTACAAAGTGGGCTTGGTGGTAAGGTGTATGACTTAATAAAATGTATGTACACAGAAAATAAGTGTGCAATAAAAATCAAAAACCAAAGAACAGAATTTTTTTCACAATGTCGAGGTGTGAGACAAGGCTGCAATTTGAGTCCAAATCTTTTCAACATTTATATCAATGAATTAGCAGACATGTTGGACCAATCTCCAGCCCCAGGACTCACACTATTTGACACAGAGGTGAAATACCTGCTATATGCTGATGACTTGGTACTTCTATCACCAACCAAAGAAGGTCTTCAACAAAACATTAATATTCTGGAGCAATATTGCCATAATTGGGCCCTGGCAGTAAATTTCCAAAAAACTAAAATCATGATTTTCCAAAAAAAACCCAGATGTCAGAAACACAAATGTAAATTCACCCTGAACAACACCTTAATTGAACACACAAAACATTACACCTACCTTGGTCTGACCATATCTGCATCGGGAAACTTTAATATGGCAGTGAAGGCACTCAAAGAAAAAGCCCGCAGAGCAATGTATGCAATAAAAATGAAATTATTCAAAATCAACATCCCAATTAGAATTTGGACTAAAATATTTGACAGTGTAATCCTACCAATAGCACTTTATGGAAGTGAGGTTTGGGGGCCACTCAATAAACTGGATTTTAAAATGTGGGACAAACATCCAATTGAAGCCCTACATGCAGAATTCTGTCGGAAAATTCTACAAGTCCAGAGAAATACACCAACTAATGCATGTAGGGCAGAATTGGGCCGTTTTCCAGTTTTAATGAAAATACAGAAAAGATCATTAAAATTTTGGCTACATCTAAATTCAAGTCCAATTTCGAGTCTGCAATTTAAAGCACTTCAAGCCCAAGAGCTGAGCCCAGAAACGAGCCCTCTCAGTCAGCTGGTGTTGGACCTCACCAACCAAGCTGACGCCAGCACTGCTTCAAAAGAAAGAATTCCAATAAGCAAAATTATGAACCAATCAAAGGAATCATATTTACAATACTGGAAAAACGAAACAAAATCCCAAAGCCGACTAAATTGCTATCTGACCCTAAACAGAGAATATGAATTGGCTGATTATCTCTACTCTGTCAGAGATACGAAGCAGAGACAGATCCTTACCAAGTACAGGCTGAGTGACCACCGATTGGCAATAGAAACCGGCAGACATAAAAAGACATGGCTACCCAAAGAGGAGCGTGTATGTGGTCACTGCATGACAGGGGAGGTAGAGACAGAGATGCACTTTCTCCTTTACTGTGATAAATATTCCTCACAAAGAGATTCATTATTCACAGAAATGACTACATATATTCCAAATTTTTACAAATTGAACCCAGAGGAAAAACTAAGAATACTCATGGGCGAAGGAGCAATGGCTCCTCTTGCAGCCAAATATGTATTTTCCTGCCATAGCCTGAGGGACACTGAATAATAACATCTGCATAGTAAACAGTAACTTACTTATTATTACTATTATTGTTATTACTATAATTATTAATGTTTACTGTAGACTGTTACCATTTTATTGTTATTATTTTTGTATTTAATTTTGTATTATTATTTACTACCATTTTATATTATTATTTGCTATCATTTATAATTTTGTTACAATGTATATTGTATACATTGTTGCTTTGGCAATATTGACACAATGTTTTTCATGCCAATAAAGCAGCTTGAATTTGAATTTGAATTTGAGAGAGCGAGCGAGCGAGCGAGCGGTCGAGAGAGAGAGAGAGAGCGAGCGGTCGAGAGAGCGAGAGAGAGAGCGAGCGGTCGAGAGAGAGAGCGAGAGAGAGAGCGAGCGGTCGAGAGAGAGAGCGAGAGAGCGAGCGAGCGGTCGAGAGAGAGCGAGCGAGCGGTCGAGAGAGAGCGGTCGAGCGGTCGAGCGGTCGAGAGCGAGCGAGCGCGCGGTCGAGAGCGAGCGAGCGCGCGGTCGAGAGCGAGCGAGCGCGCGGTCGAGAGCGAGCGAGCGCGCGGTCGAGAGCGAGCGAGCGCGCGGTCGAGAGAGAGAGAGCGCGGTCGAGAGAGAGAGAGCGCGGTCGAGAGAGAGAGAGCGCGGTCGAGAGAGAGAGAGCGCGGTCGAGAGAGAGAGAGCGCGGTCGAGAGAGAGAGAGCGCGGTCGAGAGAGAGAGAGCGCGGTCGAGAGAGAGAGAGCGCGGTCGAGAGAGAGAGAGCGCGGTCGAGAGAGAGAGAGCGCGGTCGAGAGAGAGAGAGCGCGGTCGAGAGAGAGAGAGCGCGGTCGAGAGAGAGAGCGCGGTCGAGAGAGAGAGCGCGGTCGAGAGAGAGAGAGCGCGGTCGAGAGAGAGAGAGCGCGGTCGAGAGAGAGAGAGCGCGGTCGAGAGAGAGAGAGCGCGGTCGAGAGAGAGAGAGCGCGGTCGAGAGAGAGAGAGCGCGGTCGAGAGAGAGAGAGCGCGGTCGAGAGAGAGAGAGCGCGGTCGAGAGAGAGAGAGCGCGGTCGAGAGAGAGAGAGCGCGGTCGAGAGAGAGAGAGCGCGGTCGAGAGAGAGAGAGCGCGGTCGAGAGAGAGAGAGCGCGGTCGAGAGAGAGAGAGCGCGGTCGAGAGAGAGAGAGCGCGGTCGAGAGAGAGAGAGCGCGGTCGAGAGAGAGAGAGCGCGGTCGAGAGAGAGAGAGCGCGGTCGAGAGAGAGAGAGCGCGGTCGAGAGAGAGAGAGCGCGGTCGAGAGAGAGAGAGCGCGGTCGAGAGAGAGAGAGCGCGGTCGAGAGAGAGAGAGCGCGGTCGAGAGAGAGAGAGCGCGGTCGAGAGAGAGAGAGCGCGGTCGAGAGAGAGAGAGCGCGGTCGAGAGAGAGAGAGCGCGGTCGAGAGAGAGAGAGCGCGGTCGAGAGAGAGAGAGCGCGGTCGAGAGAGAGAGAGCGCGGTCGAGAGAGAGAGAGCGCGGTCGAGAGAGAGAGAGCGCGGTCGAGAGCGAGCGAGCGGTCGAGAGAGAGAGAGAGCGAGCGAGCGGTCGAGAGAGAGAGAGAGCGAGCGAGCGGTCGAGAGAGAGAGAGAGCGAGCGGTCGAGAGAGAGAGAGAGCGAGCGAGCGGTCGAGAGAGAGAGAGAGCGAGCGAGCGAGCAGTCGAGAGAGAGAGAGAGCGAGCGAGCGAGCAGTCGAGAGAGAGAGAGAGCGAGCGAGCGAGCAGTCGAGAGAGAGAGAGAGCGAGCGAGCGAGCAGTCGAGAGAGAGAGAGAGCGAGCGAGCGAGCAGTCGAGAGAGAGAGAGAGCGAGCGAGCGAGCAGTCGAGAGAGAGAGAGAGCGAGCGAGCAGTCGAGAGAGAGAGCAGTCGAGAGAGAGAGAGAGCGAGCGAGCAGTCGAGAGAGAGAGCAGTCGAGAGAGAGAGAGAGAGCGAGCGAGCAGTCGAGAGAGAGAGAGCGAGCGAGCAGTCGAGAGAGAGAGAGAGAGAGCGAGCGAGCGAGCAGTCGAGAGAGAGAGAGAGAGAGAGAGCGAGCGAGCGAGCAGTCGAGAGAGAGAGAGAGAGAGCGAGCGAGCGAGCAGTCGAGAGAGAGAGAGAGAGCGAGCGAGCGAGCAGTCGAGAGAGAGAGCAGTCGAGAGAGAGAGAGAGAGAGCGAGCGAGCAGTCGAGAGAGAGAGAGAGAGAGCGAGCGAGCAGTCGAGAGAGAGAGAGAGAGAGCGAGCGAGCAGTCGAGAGAGAGAGAGAGAGAGCGAGCGAGCAGTCGAGAGAGAGAGAGAGAGAGCGAGCGAGCGGTCGAGAGAGCGAGCGAGCGGTCGAGAGAGCGAGCGAGCGGTCGAGAGAGAGAGCGAGCGGTCGAGAGAGAGAGCGAGCGGTCGAGAGAGAGAGCGAGCGGTCGAGAGAGAGAGCGAGCGGTCGAGAGAGAGAGCGAGCGGTCGAGAGAGAGAGCGAGCGGTCGAGAGAGAGAGCGAGCGGTCGAGAGAGAGAGCGAGCGGTCGAGAGAGAGAGCGAGCGGTCGAGAGAGAGAGCGAGCGGTCGAGAGAGAGAGCGAGCGGTCGAGAGAGAGAGCGAGCGGTCGAGAGAGAGAGCGAGCGGTCGAGAGAGAGAGCGAGCGGTCGAGAGAGAGAGCGAGCGGTCGAGAGAGAGAGCGAGCGGTCGAGAGAGAGCGAGCGGTCGAGAGAGAGAGAGGTCGAGCGGTCGAGAGGTCGAGCGGTCGAGAGAGAGAGAGGTCGAGCGGTCGAGAGAGAGAGAGGTCGAGAGAGAGAGCGAGCGAGCGGTCGGTCGAGAGCGAGCGGTCGAGCGGTCGAGAGAGAGCGAGCGGTCGAGCGGTCGAGAGAGAGCGAGCGGTCGAGCGGTCGAGAGAGAGCGAGCGGTCGAGCGGTCGAGAGAGAGCGAGCGGTCGAGCGGTCGAGAGAGAGCGAGCGGTCGAGCGGTCGAGAGAGAGCGGTCGAGAGAGAGCGAGCGGTCGAGCGGTCGATAGAGAGCGGTCGAGCGGTCGAGAGAGAGCGGTCGAGCGGTCGAGAGAGAGCGGTCGAGCGGTCGAGAGAGAGAGAGAGCCTCTTGCAGCCAAATATGTATTTTCCTGCCATAGCCTGAGGGACACTGAATAATAACATCTGCATAGTAAACAGTAACTTACTTATTATTACTATTATTGTTATTACTATAATTATTAATGTTTACTGTAGACTGTTACCATTTTATTGTATTTATTATTGTATTATTATTTACTACCATTTTATATTATTATTTGCTATCATTTACAATTTTGTTACAATGTATATTGTATACATTGTTGCTTTGGCAATATTGACACAATGTTTTTCATGCCAATAAAGCAGCTTGAATTTGAATTTGAATTTGAGAGCGGTCGAGAGAGAGAGAGAGCGGTCGAGAGAGAGAGAGCGGGAGAGAGAGAGAGAGAGCGGTCGAGAGAGAGAGAGAGAGCGGTCGAGAGAGAGAGAGCGGTCGAGAGAGAGAGAGCGGTCGAGAGAGAGAGAGCGGTCGAGAGAGAGAGAGCGGTCGAGAGAGAGAGAGCGGTCGAGAGAGAGAGAGCGGTCGAGAGAGAGAGAGCGGTCGAGAGAGAGAGAGCGGTCGAGAGAGAGAGAGCGGTCGAGAGAGAGAGAGCGGTCGAGAGAGAGCCGTTTTCCAGTAATAATGAAAATACAGAAAAGATCATAATTTTGGCTACATCTAAATTCAAGTACAAATTCGAGTCTGCAATTTAAAGCACTTCAAGACCAAGAGCTGAGCCCAGAAACGAGCCCTCTCAGTCAGCTGGTGTTGGACCTCACCAACCAAGCTGACACCAGCACTGCTTCAAAAGAAAGAATTCCAATAAACAAAATCATGAACCGTCGAGAGAGCGAGAGCGGTCGAGAGAGCGAGAGCGGTCGAGAGAGCGGTCGAGAGAGCGAGAGCGGTCGAGAGAGCGGTCGAGAGAGCGGTCGAGAGAGCGGTCGAGAGAGCGGTCGAGAGAGAGCGCGAGCGGTCGAGAGAGAGAGAGAGCGGTCGAGAGAGAGAGAGAGCGGTCGAGAGAGCGGTCGAGAGAGCGGTCGAGAGAGCGGTCGAGAGAGCGGTCGAGAGAGCGGTCGAGTGAGCGGTCGAGAGAGCGGTCGAGAGAGCGGTCAAGAGAGCGGTCAAGAGAGAGCGGTCAAGAGAGAGCGGTCAAGAGAGAGCGGTCAAGAGAGAGCGGTCAAGAGAGAGCGGTCAAGAGAGAGCGGTCAAGAGAGAGCGGTATAGAGTTCATTTCATTTGAGTTCAATGTTTCAATGAATGCCTCTGCACTGTTTGGAGCCCATCTGAACGATTGGTTTATGTTGTAAAGTTTATTGGGCTGTTTTTTTGAATGAATATTGCCGGTTAATTTCTTCAGAAACACGTTGATCTGACTGATCTGACAATGGTGTCTGTGGTCTGACAGTGAATGCACTAATGGAGGAGGGGTCAATGTCAGTGATGGCATAATCGACTACACTTGTCCCAAGAGCTGAGCAGTAAGTAAACTGACCTAAAGAGTCCCCTCTGATTCTACCATTAAGCATGTACAGGCCTAAGGCTCGACAGAGATGTACTAACTCTTTTCCATTTTTGTTCAGTATTTGGTCAGGACTATTTCTATTATTTACAATAGGGCTACTGTACAAGGAGGGGTGTCCAAATATGTGGTGGTTACCTCCCGCATCAGTGTAGTCAGGCTCAGAACCTGTTCTTGCATACATTAAGGGAACATTTTGGCATTTCGTGTATGATTAGTGAGAAAGTCCATATTGCAAATGTACGGTCCCTTACTAGAGGTCCGAAATCGTTTGTAAAATTCTCGGTCGGCGTCGGGCGGTAGGGCCGGACCTACCGGGAAGTCATCGAATTAACTTTGTCGGACATTCGGTTTCCGTTTAATAAAATAAACAAGTTTTGGACCGTTTTTCCGCTATCCCGGAAATTCCCACAAGAGGGCATACGGAATCATATGGCAATTTGGCAAAACATCACGAATCACGACGGGGCCTTATCTTGAAAACGGAAAATATTTTGAAGCCGAAACTTGGTGAGCGTAGGTTTGGCATAATGGGCAGTTGGCCCCGAACAAGATGGCGTCTAGGCCTCAACGGTTTTTGAGTTATGGCCATTTTTCTGGGATTAAAGGTCCTAAATGGAAATAGAGAAATTATTTTTCCACTTCAGGTCAAAGTCAAGGAGCCTCCGGTGTCAATAAAAGAAGAACCAGCCATTTATCTATTGTCATTTAAGAGAAACGGAACAATGACAAATTGGAGATGTTCACAAATAGGCGTTTTTTTTTTTCAACGGTTACAGATCCAGTTGCGGGGTGTTCATACGAATCTTTTTAAAGTGTGAGGCGGAGCTCTGCGAGATTTCTGTGATTTTCTGAAATAACACACACACTAAACCCTCCGTAAATAACTCAATTCTTAACGTTAAGACTTAAAACTCAGGATTATGTAAAGGCATACCCCAATCAGGATATGAGTTTATTTATAGCTTCCTGTGCCAACCAGAAGTGCCTTAAATGGTGTCATAGTGGCTGTTTCCAAGGGTTAAAAAGGTCAGATCTTTTCAAAACTTCATGTGTGATTAGGCAACCCCCATAAACTGTAAGTCAGTAATTTCTCCCAACAGATGTCAAAGAAAAGCTCTCACACACACACACACACACACAGCAAGGATGGAGTGACAAAGTGCGGTGCTTAAAGACACAGAGAGCAGGCAATGCATGCATTACCATAATCCCTAGGCCGTGCCGAGTTCAACGAGCTATCCCGCTTGACCGTAGCTCGCTCGGTCTAAGCGCAACGACCATTAGAAAAGTAGGCCCAAAATGAAGCCTGCCCCACAATGTCATTTGCTTTTGAGTGACAGTGAGAGAACCGTTAGGGTGAGAAGAAAAATTCCACCACATGAATGTTCCTAAGGTCCTCCCGATCCGTGCAAGCCTAACCTTGACCGTGTGGCATTAACCCTTAACAGTAAAACAGTGTTTTTTGGGTGTTTTTTGAGTTATGAATGCCGTATGAACCTGTCTTCGGTACCAGTCCATCAGGCCACTATGAGGTCTACCTGTGTTGATTCTAAGCTTCCTGGACCAACCGGAAGTGGTTAAAATGCCCCTAAAAGTGTATATCCATACCCTGCCTGCAGTTTGACAGACATCGTGCATTCAAGCCTGTGTAAATCAGTCAATTCTTAACGAAAAGACTTAAAACACAGGATTCTGTAAAAGCATACCCCAATGAGGATATGTGTTGATTTATAGCTTCCTGTGCCAACCGGAAGTGCCATAATTGGTGTCTCAGGGGCTGTTTCGAGGGGTTAAGAAAGTCTGATCTTTCCAAAACTTCATATGTGTGATTAGGCAACCCCCATGAACTGTAAATCAGTCATTTTTCCCCAAAAAAAAATCAAAGGAAAAAAAAAAAAAAAATCACACTAAAACACAACTTGGATGGAGGGACGTATTGGGGTGCGTAGAGACAGACAGTGGCTGCAATAGTTAGCTTTGTTGGAGCTAAAAAAGAACCGTCAGACCTAGAGTTCCAAAACTTGTTCTGTTCTAGACCTCATGTCGATAGTGCGTGGCGAGTTAGGTGGTTCTAGAAGGTTCTAGGACCGAGAAACAGCCTCGTACATTTGCAATACTTTCAATTCATTTTTGCATCACGAAAATGACGACATTTAGAAATGTCCCAGAGTCGCAAGACTAGGTGCATTGCGAACGTCTCGGCCCATATAGACAGACCCCAACGTTTCTGTCCGATAGCTCATTCAAGGAAAATAGTCATGGAAAATAGTGGATTTTCAGCACCAATTATGGTTTTTCCTCGGACACCAAATGACCGAAACTTGGGATTCGGGGTCGCCTCAGCTAGGCCAACACATAACATAAGAAATGGACCCGCAGCTAGAACGTAACTACGTGTTTTATGGTTTTTTTATGGTTTGAACCGAAGGCGTTGTGAATTTTGGGCCAGCTCTGAAGTATGTAATAGTTGGCTACTAGTTGGAAAAAGTGGGTTTGGTGTCAGTTTGTATCAGTTTGGTGTCATAATGACATCTAATTGACTGATGGACACTGACTTGCTAGTTGACTCTTGTCCATTTGCAATATGTTTAAACAGTGAGGTACCATCACCAAAAGTGACATTCTGAAATCTACCCAAACGAGCGATTGAGATGAACCAGAATCACTGCAAAGCCATCCCGAGTTCATCGGGCCAGTCAATTTCACATTCCTGCAGGATTTTTATAGCATGACAAATTCGTGATGGTACCTGCCCATTGAAACATATTGCAAATGCACAGTGACTTTGAAAAAGTAAGGAAACAATTTTGGGTTACCAGTTGCACATTTTAGATCACCAGTTGCACATTTTAGATCACCTGTTGCACATTTCAGATCACCAGTTGCACGGAGGAAAATTGTTACTTTTGACTTTGACTTTTGACTTCCTGTGACATCATATTGCAAATGGAGAAAACATATGCCTTATGCACAAGTAAAAAATATATATATATATATATGATAAAAGTATGACTAAAGTATGTTGATAAAGTTCTTATACATGTGTTGACACAAAAATCGAAAGAATTTTGAAAAACGGTCCAGAAAGCACTTTAAGGATGTGTGAAGTTTTTTACCAAATTTTGACATTTGACTTTTGACTTCCTATGAAATCATATTGCAAATGGACAAAACATATGCCTTATGCGCATGTAATAAAATAAAAAAAAATTATGATAACAAAATTGGACAAAAGTATATTCATACAGTTCTTACACATGTGTAATTGACAAAAAAAAAAAAAAAAAAAAAAATTGAAATAATTTCGAAAAAAGGCCCAGAAAGCACTTTTTTAAGGGGTGAAAAGTTTTTGAAAAAAAAATCATTTTCAAAATTTTGCTTTTGGATGTTGACTTGGGTTGCATTTCCAATATGAAAAACCCAGGGGAAGCGCACTCGCCCCCTGTTGGAATTTTGAAGTGTTACAATAGGCAATTGCCATATGGCATTTGCCATATACTTTGCACGAATCAACGCCGCTTTGGGTGGTATTGGACATCGTGTATATGGTTTGTCCAATGCCAATATCTTGCCATTCATTTTTGTACAATTCAGGGGGGTATTCCCTTACAAGATTCTTTTAGAGGCTAGGGGTCAAGTTGAAATTCTGAATTTGTGCACGGTTACCCTGAGCGAGTCTCATTCTGACCATTAGTCGACCCATCCCAGTCTCGGCAAAAGGCTCGTCACGCGACCTGGTCAGGAAGACCAATGTGCGAGTGATGTTGGCCACGTAGTAGCAAGGAAACCTTTAACCTAGAAAGAGGGATGTAGGCAACTTCAAGCAGTGGAGTGGACACACTGGTAGTAGAGGCACAGTTTCCCTGTATACAAAGTATTGAGCAATTGGTGAAGGAAAAAAAACACCCTATAAAAGCTAATAGCTACAATTGTGATGCGTAATACACTTACTGATATTCCTCCTCTGAAGACGCCGTTGCATTCAGCTTCACCTCAAGTTCATCTGGCAAGGAGATTTCGTTCTCATACAGCATGACAGTTTATCAACAACGTAGTAGAGGGGAATTGCTTATTACAGCCTGCAGAAGCAAACAGTCCGTAAATACACAGTACCCATCACCTCAGGGTAATAGTCATTTTACCTTCCTGATGGTGCAACAGGTGTTCACAGTGAAGTGGAAGTAGGCGAAGCGATCATCGCTGTAGGTGGGACCACAGGCGGGGTCACTCAGGGTCAGCTGACCAGGATTCAGACCGGGAGCAGACTCCACCTTCACCGCCAGCGCAGTCATCGTTCCGTTAGAGAAACACTCTTGGAGGTGGGGGAGTAAAAGACAGGTAGCCATCAGACCTGGGTTCTGTATTTGTTTCACTTAATTGAGCTTGCCGAGCACAGTAGAACCAATGGAATAGCACCAAAAGTGCAAACCATGCCCATCTGGCACTACTATTAGACTCACAGTATTTGCAAGGAACCCAGGTTTGGTAACAATGTCAAACAACTATTTATCGGAAGTAATTGTTTGAGAACCAACCAGTCGTCGTTTTGAGGAAGCTGCAAGCCATGGAAAAGTATTTGATGGTCATGTTGTTGTAAGGATTCAACAGAGCCACATCCAGTCTGCTCCTGACAGAGGACGAGTGAACCGACTAGGAACCAATGGGAGAGTTCATTAGTCCAATATTGTATGCATGAATACAAGTTAACTGATGACGGGTTAGGGATCCCTTTTGGGAACATCCCCTCCCACGTTCAGCTGGAACGTGGCGCATGGAACGCAAAAATATTCTTAGAAATATTTAACCTCCACACATTAACAAGTCCAATACCTCAAATGAAAGACAAACACCTTGTTCATCTACCCAGCATGTCAGATTTTTTAAATGTTTTACTGCGAAAACACACCACATATTTATATTAGACCACCACCGAAACGAAGACAAGAGGCAGCCATTTTGTCCCAGAAAATATAAAATTATAAAAGCAGGATTAAAAAATAAATCGTTCACTAACCTTTTGAAAATCTTCGTCAGATGACAGTAATAGGACATGTTACACAGTACATTTTTTTTTCAATAATATGCCATTTATATCCATAAATGTCCATTTACATTGAATTCATGTTCAGAAAATACTCAAAAATGTCCGCAGAAAATATAGGTAGCGCCGCAAGATAACGTAAATAGACATCATAAACTTTTACTAAATATACATGTTCTATATATAGTTAGAAAGATAAACTGCTTCTTAATGCAATCGCTTTGTTACATTTCTTTTTAACGTTACAGAAATCGCTCACTAGTCAATATTCTGAGACAGCGGAGAAATATAGCTTATATCTGAGCGCTATGTTGGAGTCAACAGAAACACACAATTTCAGCATAAATATTCCCTTACCTTTGATGGTCTTCGTTCAGAATGTACTGGAAGGGTTCATACTTACCCAAAACATTGTTTGGTTTCTTCTTGTGTCTTTGTATTAGCATCTGCTGAAATGCACCCAAAATGTCCTCTTGCCCGGAAAAGTTGCGCATCAAAACTTCAAAATTACATATTATATGTCGACTAAACAGGTCAAACTAAGTGCAGAATCAAGCTTTAGGATGTTGTAAACATACAAAACAATTTTCAATTCAACCGGTCATTGTTAGTTCTCCTCCTGAGTGCTCGAACAAAGGAATGGCTGGGACCAATTCGCGCCCTAAAGCACAGGTATTTTCTCGCGGCACTCACTCAATTCACTCCCATAGGGCCAATTCTCACGGGATTTGAACGCTCTACTGAATGAAGACATCTAGTGGAAGACATAGAAAGTGTCCCCAGATCCATAGCTGGTTGGGAAGGGTGGGGGCGATCACATCAAAGTTGCCCCAACTTTCATGACCTCAAAACTAGTTTTGAAGAATGCCTGCCCTGTGAGTTCTGCTATACTTACAGACATAATTCCAACGGTTTTAGAAGCTTTAAAGTGTTTTCTATCCAATAATAATTATTATATGCATATATTCACAATTTTTGACAGATTTTTTTTCAGTTTACTATGGGCACGCAATTCCTCCAAAGGGGGCAGTATTCTGCCTAGCCTTGGAAAGCGAGGCTAGCTGCAGGAATTTAGGTTAACATGTTTTGGGAGAGCGTCGTACCTCAAACACTGCGTCCGGCGAAGAGAAGGGCAACGTGATGGTGAAGTCTGCGTCGCCCTCTGTTAAATACTGTTGAGCAAGCTCATGGTAAAGCAGCCGCTTGCCAACCAAGACCACGAAAAAGGGCTCTTGGTTCCTGTAGTCCACAGTGATGTGGAAGTTCTCCTGATCACAGTTGCCAGTGACTGAGGGTGGCACTACAAGGACAAACAGGGTTGTGTTCATTAACCTGTAGTGACTCCCAGCCTGTGAACGGGCCCGTTATCATCATCTGACACTAATTAGCATAACGCAATGGACATAAATCTTTCTAGAAAATATTCCTATTCATGAAAATCACAAATGAAATATATTGAGACACAGCTTAGCCTTTTGTTAATCACACTGTCATCTCAGATTTTCAAAATATGCTTTACAGCCAACGCTAGACATGCATTTGTGTAAGTTTATCATAGCCTAGCATAGCATTATGCCCTGCTTGCAGCAGGCAACATTTCCACGAAAATAAGAAAAGCAATCAAATTAAATCATTTACCTTTGAACGTTTTCACTCAGGAGACTCCCAGTTAGATAGCAAATGTTCCTTTTTTCCAAAAAGGTTATTTTTGTAGGCGAAATAGCTTCGTTGGTTCTTCACGTTTGGCTGAGAAATCGATCGGAAAATGCAGTCACTACAATGCCAAACTTTTTTTCAAATTAGCGCCATAATAAATCGACAGAAACATGGCAAACGTTGTTTAGAATCAATCCTCAAAGGTGTTTTTCACATATCTATTCGATAATATATCCACCGGGAAAATTGGTTTCTCATTAGAAGCGATTGGAATAATGGCTACCGCTGTACTTTACGCAAGATTTTCTGCGGGAGTCATCATGTGACCACTTGCTCAATGTGGTCCCTTACGGATATTCTTCAACATAAATGCGTAAAAAGACGTCACAATGCTGTAGACACCTTGGGGAATACGTAGAAAGCGTAAGCTCATTCGTAGCCCATTCACAGCCATATAAGGAGTCATTGGCATGCAGCGCTTTCAAAATATGGGGCACTTCCTGATTGGATTTTTATCTGGGTTTCGCCTGTAACATCAGTTCTGTTGCACTCACAGACAAATATCTTTGCAGTTTTGGAAACGTTAGTGTTTTCTATCCAAAGCTGTCAATTATATGCATAGTCGAGCATCTTGACGTGACAAAATATCCCGTTTAAAACGGGAACGTTTTTTATCCAAAAATGAAATACCGCCCCCAGAGTTCCAAGAGGTTTAAGCACAAAAAACAGGAAGGTACTACTTGAACTTGTCCAAGAAAAAACCCTTGTTTTGCAACGGTGGGCCTGAATAAACACAATCCTGGCAAATCAGGAACAGGACAACTGGGTCCAAATACTCTAAAGCTTAACATTTTCTTTGTAGAGAGACCGCATAGGAAAAACCTACAGTATGGCTAGTTGGGCTTTCACTGCCAATTTCCTTTCAGAGCAATCATTAACGAGAGGAAACCATTCAACAGTAGTTTGGCGTGGTCCAGAGACAAACCAATGTCGGACAGTACAGCGTCCACAACGGCAGAGTAAGAGAAAAGAGGGTACTCTGGAAAGATGACCAGGCCGTAGATCAGTTGAAGAGTGAAGGTTGTGACACCTTGTTCCGCCCTTCTTTCTTTTGAAGTTAAAAGCATTGGTCAATTGATAGCATTGATGTTGAATACGGTTCTGTTACAACAACTGACAACCAAGTACATATGGGGACTATTAAAACAAACTATATACGCTGCTCAAAAAAAAAAGGGAACACTAAAATAACACATCCTAGATCTGAATGAATGAAATATTCTTATTAAATACTTTTCTTTACATAGTTGAATGTGCTGACAGAAAGAAAAAAAAAATCAAAAATTATCAATGGAAATCAAATTTATCAACCCATGGAGGTCTGGATTCGGAGTCAGTCAAAAATAAAGTGGAAAACCACACTACAGGCTGATCCAACTTTGATGTAATGTCCTTAAAACAAGTGAAAATGAGGCTCAGTAGTGTGTGTGGCCTCCAGGTGCCTGTATGACCTCACTACAACACCTGGGCATGCTCCTGATGAGGTGGCGGATGGTCTCCTGAGGGATCTCCTCCCAGACTAAAGCATCCGCCAACTCCTGGACAGTATGTTGTGGAGCGAGACATGATGTCCCAGATGTGCTCAGGTCTGGGGAACGGGCGGGCTAGTTCATAGCATCAATGCCTTCCTCTTCCAGCCACATGAGGTCTAGCATTGCATATGGTCTCACAAGGGGTCTGAGGATCTCATCTCGGTACCTAATGGCAGTCAGGCTACCTCTGACGAGCACATGGAGGGCTGTGCGGCCCCCCCAAAGAAATGCCACCCCACACCATGACTGACCCACCGCCAAACCAGTCATGCTGGAGGATGTTGCAGGCAGCAGAACGTTCTCCACGGCGTCTCCAGACTGTCATGTCTGTCACATATGTGCTCAGTGTGAACCTGCTTTCATCTGTGAAGAGCACAGGGCGCCAGTGTCGATTTTGCCAATCTTGGTGTTCTCTGCAAATGCCAAACGTCCTGCACGGTGTTGGGCTGTAAGCACAACCCCCACCTGTGGACATCAGGCCCTCATACCACCTTCATGGAGTCTGTTTCTGACCGTTTGAGCAGACACATGCACATTTGTGGCCTGCTGGAGGTCATTTTGCAGGGCTCTGGCAAGTGCTCCTCCTGCTGCTCCTTGCACAAAGGCGGAGGTAGCGGTCCTGCTGCTGGGTTGTTGCCCTCCTACTGCCTGTTCCACGTCTCCTGATGTACTTGCCTGTCTCCTGGTAGCGCCTCCATGCTCTGGACACTGCGCTGACACAGCAAACCTTCTTGCCACAGCTTGCATTGATGTGCCATCCTGGATGAGCTGCACTACCTGAGCCACTTGTGTGGGTTGTAGACTCCGTCTCATGCTACCAATAGAGTGAAAGCACCGCCAGCATTCAAAAGTGACCAAAACATCAGCCAGGAAGCATAGGAACTGAGAAGTGGTCTGTAGTCACCACCTGCAGAACCACTCCTTTATTGGGGGTGTCTTGCTAATCGCCTATAATTTCCACCTGTTGTCTATTCCATTTGCACAACAGCATGTGGAATTTATTGTCAATCAGTGTTGCTTCCTAAGTGGACAGTTTGATTTCACAGAAGTGTGATTGACTTGGAGTTACATTGTGTTGTTTAAGTGTTCCCTTTAATTTTTTTGAGCAGTGTACTTAAAGTAATGTTGCCCTCATTCCTCTAAATCAAGCACTATTGGCAAGTGAATGCATACAACTGCCAAAATAATGGAAACACTTGAGTAAATGAGGGATACAAAGTACATTTGTGCCATTATTTATATTTTGTTGGTGGCCCACTTATTAGGGCATGTACAAATCACTGCAGGTGGCTTTGCATTTAACAGAAACACACCTCTTTAAAGACCACCGAGTCTGAGAAGGGCACCTCCATCCTGAAGGTCTTCAAGGTGTTGTCTGGGGATCTCTGCTCCTGAACATTGAAGCCTCTGGCGTTGCACTCTGCAACAGTTAGCACCATGGTGGGAAAGGTGATGTTCAGCAGCTCCACATCAAGGTTGAAGGTCGCCAACTCAAGCACAAACACTGCCTGCTCAGGAACTGTGTCTAAGGGTGTGTCTGTTCAATGGCAAACAAAGGAAAACATTGTGCAATGCGGTACAATGGAAGTTGAAAATTGACATTTGTTATTGGATATATCCGGGTATTGCCTCCCTGTTTCAGTACATTTTCTTCTGTTTTGTGCCTAATGAACAACCCAGGCATCCCAAATTACCATAGGCACTATTTAACTAAACCAGACTCACAGTTGCGAACTTGTGGAGGCCTGGCCATCGGAGGTGTTGTGATAGGGAAGAGGACTTTGTAGCTGGTGTCCTCATGTGCGACCTCCTCGATCCACAGAAACTCAAGCATGGACTCAATGGTGTAAGTGACAAAGTACTGGTCATCCTGAATATGGCTCTGTAAGGGAGACGAGTGATGCAGTCAGGCTGTAATACACAATCGGAGTGCAAAAACAGGTCAATGTTCCGTATAAGCCAGAAAGTTAAATACAATTATTCTACCGCTTGTCTTTTAGCCGCTCGTAATTTAAGACAAAATATCCAAAGGAAAGTATTGTTTACCATACTTTAGACTGCTGGTAGGTATATGGTTGTCAACTTGCATTTTCAAAACTACTGACACGCAAAGTAACCACTTGCACAATATGTAAACAGCAGCCGAGTGTTGCTTGCATTCAGTTGACAGTGGCAAAGCTACCGGCTCCCTAAAAAGTCAGGTAAACAATACTTTAGTGTGGATATTTGGTCTCAAATTTCAAGTGGCTAAAGGACAAACTGCAAAGACAAGCTGTAGAGTATGTTTAAGTGTCATTTTATGCAACATTCACACAATTTTGCAATCCATTGTATCTGATTAAGCAGATAATTGATCAATAAGAAACATTTTACACAAGACAACGTTTCTAGGAGTTTACCCATGAGAGATGGCAAAGGGTTACTGCAAAGCACTGACAACTGCTGCAGTAAAACATCAGCCAGGAAGCATAGGAAGTGGTCTGTAGTCACCACCTGCAGAACCACTCCTTTATTGGTGGTGTCTTGCTAATTGCCTATAATTTCCACCTGTTGTCTATTCCATTTGCACAACAGCATGTGGAATTTATTGTCAATCAGTGTTGCTTCCTAAGTGGACAGTTTGATTTCACAGAAGTGTGATTGACTTGGAGTTACATTGTGTTGTTTAAGTGTTCCCTTTAATTTTTTTGAGCAGTGTACTTAAAGTAATGTTGCCCTCATTCCTCTAAATCAAGCACTATTGGCAAGTGAATGCATACAACTGCCAAAATAATGGAAACACTTGAGTAAATGAGGGATACAAAGTACATTTGTGCCATTATTTATATTTTGTTGGTGGCCCACTTATTAGGGCATGTACAAATCACTGCGGGTGGCTTTGCATTTAACAGAAACACACCTCTTTAAAGACCACCGAGTCTGAGAAGGGCACCTCCATCCTGAAGGTCTTCAAGGTGTTGTCTGGGAATCTTTGCTCCTGAACATTGAAGCCTCTGGCGTTGCACTCTGCAACAGTTAGCACCATGGTGGGAAAGGTGATGTTCAGCAGCTCCACATCAAGGTTGAAGGTCGCCAACTCAAGCACAAACACTGCCTGCTCAGGAACTGTGTCTAAGGGTGTGTCTGTTCAATGGCAAACAAAGGAAAACATTGCTGCAGTAAAAAAGGCTCTACAAATTAGATTTAGAAATTAAACAGGAACATTTTACTCATCCAACGCTGACCTTGAAATAGCTGCCAACCGCCCCCCACCGGAATTTCAACAATAATATGAGCCTCTGTGACTAAAACCGAGTAGTTTCTGGCAGCCATTTCCTCAGTGTCCAGCCTCTTCGCGTCAATTCCCTTCAAATGGTGAAGGCACCAGAGGAGAAAAGTGGGTCTATGTGCTTGGGCATGTACCAGGTGATCACTTCTGGAGTAAAGGCCACTGCCTCTGCAATGAAACAAGAAGCCAAGTGCACATCATAACAGAACATTTTGCAACTGAAAACAAATGTGCCATTATTTGGAAAAAGTTCACCCCAAAACATTTCCCAATTGAACACTACATAACACAAATGAAAGTCTTGTCTAGAGCCAATTAAGAACTGGGTTTAAAGGATCTTAAATTATTTCACACTCAACCTGGTGTTGGACAAACAGCCGTGGCATCTATTCGAGTAACCAGCCACTTCTGCTCAAAAAAGGTTGAGGTTGCGAGCACCCGCATCAGAACCCCAGCTACCTGTTCAGGGGGCAACCACACCAGGGCCGTGTTCAGTAGGGCAAACCGTATTAACAATATGTTGCAGAGTTCAGGTAGGGCCACCATTTCCAAATGTTTGCTCTACTGAACATGACCCAGTTCATGGAGGAAGTGGAGAAAGTCAGCTTACTTTCTGGAGGTATGTCTCCTCTGCATTATGAGGGCTTCTTAACACCAGCCGTGTGGGAGTGTTGGCTATTGCATAGCCCTTTCTTTGGACCTCATCCACATTCATGACCTTCTTGCTAGGACTAAAGACGATTGCTGTCATTTTGTATCCTGAAGCAACAGCCTGTCTCAGGAAATGGAAATATGAATTAAACAAAACTGTTTAGCGCCATCCTGTCATGTTGTAGTAAAATTACAGAAACTGAAATATGGCTACCTCAGCTCCTCTCCGGAAGTTGGCGCTCCTTGCTTTCAAGGCCCAGTGGGCTGTTCGGGGACGGTTTGGATGTCTGGAAGTCAATTTTATAGATAACTTTGACACCTTCTGGAAACAGAAGATACTCTACAGGAATGACAGAGTCCATCCAAATCATCTTGGCTCCTGGAGCTCCTGGAGCTACAATAATCTTTTAGCCAGTACACTGGGAAGCGTTGGAGTCAACATGGGCCAGCATCCCTGTGGAACGCTTTCTACTCCTTGTTGAGTCCATGCTCCGACAAATTGAGGCTGTTCTGAGGGCAAAAGGGTGTGCAACATAATATTAGGAAGGTGTTTTGTACACTCAGAGTACATTCTATAGGCCCTATTGAGTATTCCCTACAATGCTTTTACTGCGGCACCTAAAATAGTTTAAGCTCTACAAGCCAATATGTATTTCATATACAGTTATTTGCATTGGGGGCATGTATTTGACCTTGGAACATGTTTTAAAACCCACATTTAATGCAAATGTTACGTAAATATGAACAAATATGAATTATTGTTAATGTTTCATATATCATGAAGTTATTGACACTTTTGTACTATTACGTGGGGGACTTTTATTGTGAAATTCTTTCTAACGTCTGTGACCCGGAAATATATTTATTTTACTGTTGCTCATCCAAAGAAAGGTAGCTTGCTAGCTTAACCGCCTTGTTTACAATTAATCAATCGCTGTAACGAGTTTGCGGTGTGTCTTTGGAAATGTACAGAGTTCTCCTTCTTCATCCCATTTCAGGGAAAAGAACATGAGCAAAGATTCACAAATGAGGGCAGCAATAAATCAGAAATGAATTGAAATGGGGGAACGGGATCGGTAAGCAAAACACATTCACATGTGTGTGTAGTGTAACGCAACTGATGGAATATGAAACAAAACCAGCTTGTTGAAAGCTAACAGGCAGATAAAAACAGCACGTACGGACATGCTATTCTTGTACATTTGATTTGACCAAGATTGATTGCTTGACCACAGGTTGAAAGAACTGCTCAGGGCGAAGCTGGTAGAATGTGGGTGGAAGGATCAGTTGAAAGCACACTGCAAAGGTATTTCTGTCTTCCTGCCTGTCAATCTGTGTATGTGGCTTGAGGAGAAGGGGGGGGGGGTTAGTTGTTGTGACCTATATATCACTCAGTCACCTGTAGTATTTTTGTATTTTATTCCGGATCCCCATAACATACACATCACTCAGTCGATGCAAGCATCTGAACCATTTGGCCCTTGAGACATTTCCCTGCTCTTCTTCTATGCAGGTGTTATCAGAGAAAAGGGCTTGGAACACATAACAGTGGAGGACCTGGTAGCAGAAATCACACCAAAAGGAAGAGGTATGCAGAACATAAATACTCACCACACCATTTCAGCTAATATGTTATTGTAGATAGCTTTTTGTTCCTCCTGAGTCTCCAACTACTATGGAACTGTGACTTTGCTAACAACTATGTTATGTTATTTTTCTTGCAGCACTTGTACCAGATAGTGTGAAGAAGGAACGATTATCAAATCAAATCAAATCAAATCAAATTTTATTTGTCACATACACATGGTTAGCAGATGTTAATGCGAGTGTAGCGAAATGCTTGTGCTTCTAGTTCCGACAATGCAGTAATAACCAACAAGTAATCTAACTAACAATTCCAAAACTACTGTCTTGTACACAGTGTGAGGGGATAAAGAATATGTACATAAGGATATATGAATGAGTGATGGTACAGAGCAGCATAGTCAAGATACAGTAGATGGTATCGAGTACAGTATATACATATGAGATGAGTATGTAAACAAAGTGCCATAGTTAAAGTGGCTAGTGATACATGTATTACATAAGGATACAGTCGATGATATAGAGTACAGTATATACGTATGCATATGAGATGAATAATGTAGGGTAAGTAACATTATATAAGGTAGCATTGTTTAAAGTGGCTAGTGATATATTTACATAATTTCCCATCAATTCCCATTATTAAAGTGGCTGGAGTTGAGTCAGTGTCAGTGTGTCAGTGAGCAGCCACTCAATGTTAGTGGTGGCTGTTTAACAGTCTGATGGCCTTGAGAATCAAAACTTTTTTAGCTCAACACTCTACCTTGTGAATGAGGCTGTAGATTTTTTTTTATCTCAATACATTTGTTTTTTGCCGCTGATGTTATGTTATTTTTACTTTGTTTTTTTTATATTGATTTAGTTTGTTCTTATGCTACAATTTTAACAATAAAGCCATTGTTATGTTTTGTCATTAAAAGTCCAGTAACATCCTTATTGTAAATTCCATCTTGGACACTTTCAAAACTAAAAGGTGCATTTTTTTGACAGAAGTAGATTTTCTTATGTCCCCTTATTCAATGATAATTGATGCCACTTTACATAGCTTCTGTCTCTGACGTTTCAACCAAAAATACACCATAACAATAAGTCTTACTTAACTACCATCATCGCATGACTTAGTCAAACCTACCTGTGGAGATGTTTCCATAGAGGCCTCATATTACACAATACATTTTGTTTCCTAGTGAATGAATGCGTCCTCAGATGTTATGTCAAAGTACTTTGTGGTTAGGTCATTGTATCACTTGGCAGTTAGGTCATTGTAACACTGCTCATGTGAAAGAAGCCGGGTTGCTCTTTTCTATTGTGCAATGTGGGTAGATTTATTGTTTTGTCTTGACAACATCTCATGAAATACAGTAGAGTAACATAATTGCTTCCAGTCCTGTCCTGCTCTTTATGCAATACAATTCTGACTGCAGGAATGTCCACCAGAGATGTTGCCAGATAATTGAATGTTAATTTCTCTACCATAAGCCACCAACTACGTTTTAGAGAATTTGGCAGTACGTCCAACCGGCCTCACAACCAAAGACCACTTGTATGGCGTCATGTGGACGAGAGGTTTGCTGATGTCAGAGTGCCCCATGGTAGCTTTGGGGTTATTTTATGGGCAGGGCAGGCATAAGCTACGGACAGCAAACACAATTGCATTTTATCGATGGCAATTTGAATGCACAGAGATACCATGAAGAGATTCTGAGGCGCATTGTCGTGCCATTCATCTGCTTCCATCATGTTTCAGCATGATAATGCACAGCCCCATGTCGTAAGGATCTGTACATTATTCCTGGAAGCTTAAAATGTCCCAGTTCTTCCATACTGAGCAGACATGTCACCTATTGAGCATGTTTAGGATGCTCTGGATCTACATGTAAGTTATCGTGTTCCAGTTCCCACCACAGCCATTGAAAGGTTGCAAGATGCAAATGGTGGTCACACCAGATACTGACTGTTTTTCCTGTCTACGTCCCAACTTTTTTAAAGGTATCTGACCAATAGATGCATATCTGTATTCCCAGTCATGTGAAATCTATATATTAGGGCCTAATGCATTTATTGCAATTGACTGATTTCCTTATATGATCTGTAACTCAGTAAACAGTAAAATCTATGATTGTTGCATGTTGCGTTTGTTTTTTTAATGTTTAGATCAAGCAATATCTGAATTAGATAATGACGTAAACGTCCAGTCTCGAGTTTTAAAATGTACCTTACAATACTTTACCGCAAACTCATCCATTTTACTATGGTTTTATTCATTTTCCTAATTTTCTCTAACTGTAAGATGTAAATATTGTGTTTTTTATTGTTCCTGGAGGCTGTTGCTGTCGTGATAACCAAAAGATACCTGTGTTGTTAGTAACTAAGTAATCTCAGCACCCAAGAACGAAAATCTCACTCCAGTATATGTTACATAATGGAAAAAGGCCCGACTGTCTCCCAAGATCCTGGTGAACTTTTACCGCTGCACGGTCAAGAGCATTCGGACTAACTGCGCCACAGTCTGGTTTGGCGGATGCTCCATGGCCGACCGGAAGGCCCTGCAACGGGTGGTGAAAACAATCCAGCACATCACTGGTGCCCAGTTCCCTGCCATCGTAGACCTCTAGCGCAAGCGGTGTCTGTGTTGGGCGCGCGGCATCATCAGGGACCCTTCACATCCTTGCCATAAACTGTTTGCCCTCCTACCATCAGGCAGGCGGTATAGGTCTCAACGTTCCCACACTAGCAGGCTCAAGAACAGTTTATTTCCAGCTAACCCTGCTGAACTCTGTGACATGGCACTAGCCATATCCACCCGCCCACCACTTAGTACTGCCTCTCAGGGATCTTGCTGCATTACTCTCTTTACGGTACTACTGGACGCTGATATTGCTTTGCAAAATACATTATTCAGTTGTACATGTACATGTCTACCTCTGTAACCTCATTGCTGCTATCCCTGTATTTCAGGAATAGCATGTCTCCTTACACTTTCAATTTGCCTTCATTGCACATTTAGACTTGCCATTTGTACTTGCCATTTGCCTTCATTGCACATTTATGCATCCCACTTAATAATATACATTGTACTTAATTGTTTCACTTGTACATTTTTTGTACCCTTTTATTTGCACTTCTGGTCAGATGCTAACTGCATTTCGTTGTACCGTACATGTACTTGTTCAATGAAAATAAAGTTTCATCTAATCTAATAATGTCTGTCCGTGACAGATTACTGTGTGAGTGACCATGCATTGAAGGTCACACAGCTATGGCTGAACCTGTCCCACATAATATTCTCCTTTTGTCCCTTAACAGTTTTTAAATTATTATTTTTTCATTTCTAATTTAACCTTTATTGTAACAGGGAAGACATATTGAGAACTAGGTCTGTTTTACAAATGCGTTAGAGTACCTGCTGTCCTTTCTTTCAAGTTTGACTATTGTCCAGATATGTGGAGGTGATTAACCTCTTGTTCAAGTTCGACTATTGTCCAGATATATGGAGGTGATTAACCTCTTGGTGACCTGTCAACATGATGTGAAAGAATCCCACTACTTTTCTTCTACACATGACTGCTCACATATGAGCAGTTAAAGTTACAATCTGTAATTCCAACAGCCTGACCCTGGCACCTGGGACTGGGGAAATGTAACCACTCAATTTTGTGGATGGAGCTATGGATGCAAGGACTGACAGTCCATGAGTTTGGCATGTTTTATTTAAGTTGCGGCTTTATATAGTTAATTTTAAAACAAAAACATAAACAAAAGAGTAATACCGCTTTAAATGTAGGTTCAGGATATAAGGCAGTTCTACAGCAGAAAAATAGACCTTTAAGTGCCTTGAAGATGTTTTTTGCAAACAATGCCAGTACATTTTAAAGCCATTTTAAGAAGGTTCCTTGTTTGACATGTAAGCTCTCATATTTTAATTTGAATCGATTTGTAACTATAATTCATAAAAGTTTTAATTTATGTTTAATGGTATATAGAATATCAATGTCTCCCTTTAATTAAATCCTTATGTGAAGAGATCATTGGAATATCTTCATAAAATATCCTGTGGCCCTCCATCCTCAAGAATACATTAATTTTTAGGGTAAAGAATGTTGTTTAAATGTTGTTTTACATTTAAACATAGCATGTGGCGATTTTTGGCAAGGCAAGTGTTTCATATTTTACAGGAAAATTTGTGACTGGAAAATGGAATAAAAAGCATAATTTATAAACCACTGTCATAATCTAATATAACGTTAATACATTTTTCTGCAAACCTATATGTTTGACATGCAGAAACAAGTTAAACTTCTTTAGATTAATCAATGAAATCATTAATGAATTAGAGGTCATATGTCATATGTTTGATTAATAAGTCATCAGAATGCTCCCTTAAGTGTAGTTATTTCCTTGAAATGATACTATTGAACTGTGCATGCAGGCAAGTAGGCATTGTGTAATTTGTAAGATATGCCTTCATATGATTTTCATATTTTAAATGATATGAAGTTAAGAGGAAGATAAGACCTCTTTCCCTTCTGATAATTTTGTTGTGTGACAGTTTAATGTGTGTGTGTTTGTGTCACTTGAAGTGTGTGCGTGTGTTTGTGTCACATTATTGACAAAGCACAAGCGTCCTGATTGGGGCAGGCGCTGTGAGCTCAAGAGGCTCTCTCTCTCTCTGTACAGAGACATATAGTGTAGCCTATCTGAACATTTTGCCCGACAGGTAATTTCTTATCTCAACCAATTTAATTTTGACTTATATTAATAGGGTATTTGTGTGTATGCATGTGTCTGTGCCTATGTTTGTGAAGCAACACAAACATAGGCACAGACACATGCATACACACACACAATATGCACACGTACATGGATTTTGTATTGTGTATATATGTGGTAGTGGTGGAGTAGGGGCCTGAGGGCACACAGTCTGTGAATGTATTGTAATGTTTTTAAAATTTTATAAACTGCTGCCTTGGCAGCAGCTAATGGGGATCCATATTAAATACAAATGTTTAGGCACATTTTTCATTTAAAGACTAATTGCAGATTTAGCCAATTTCAATAATAGCCTATTAACTGTCTGAAATAAATTGGCTTTGAGGAAGTATAACTGAATTGTCATCATACAATATAAATGCTTATAGCACCTGTATGCATGCTAATTTATTATGTAAAATGTTGCAGTGGCGTCGAACAGGCCAGTTGTAGCTGCTGAAGTTGCGTCATCGGATGGACCCATTGTGGCGACGTCGGACCCATTGTGACAACGGGCCATTCCCACTGTCTCCCTTAATGGGTGATTATTCTGTCATGAATTTCATTAAGCCCAAATTACGGCGTGCCGTGTGAAAGCACGGGGACGAAGACCAAACAGACATATCAAAACATAGGGTAGAAACCCAAAACAAAAGAGCGTGGAGTACCTCGAATAAATAACACATGCGCACAATGATTAACACGGGACAAGGCCCGTAGTCATCTGCACGAAAGCCAAAACACATAGCACAGGTACTCACACGCACCAACGGACATAGTAACAATAATTGACAGCCCAATGGAAACCAAAGGGCACATATATACAAATACTAATCAGTGGGAATAGGGGACAGGTGTGCGCAATGAAAGTTCCGGAGGAATCCGTGAAACTATAGAATATTCAATAGTCCTACAAAAGTACGCAGGCATCGCAAGGATGGAGTGTGCTAGACAGCATTGACACTTGCCGCTTGCCTTTTTCCTGTGGTGTTGCTCAAGTAAGATTAACCTTCAATATTTAATGCTATTTATATATTCTGTTATTAAAAGATTGTTTATTATATTAAGTCCCTGACTATTCACATCGTTTCACTCACCAGACGCTCAAAACATTACCAGAGTGACCCCAAGAGTTGGGAGAATAAATGGAGCTGCACAACAATTGAGGGAGAAGGTAGGATGACTACTGGGGCCATGTCTCCAGCAGCTCTTTGTTTTTTCAATGGATGTAACTTTAATATGAAGACGCTCTTAGCTGGGAGGTGACATTCATAATTAGGCTAAACGTGACAATTTCTTATTTCTACAGGGTTCACCCAGGGGAACCAGTTCGGGCTCAACGCAGAGAGCCAGGACTGTCGGACACCCTGACAATTTCCTGTGATGTGGAGAGAGACTCAACTCATGGCAACCAGATCATATGCTACACCGGGCAGGCTTTTGACAGGTGTTATCAGGATTTAGATCTTAAAATGACATACTGTAGGTCTATTGTTTTCCTTACCATGGAAGCAGTCTATGAACAAGGTAAGGCAAGCAATATTGGGTGAACAATAAAGAAGTTTCTAACGAATGAAAACAAACCCTGCACTTTCGGATTCAGATAATTATTTTATTTTTTTAAACCCATTCTTATGTCCTTTTTACAGAAATGCCTCAAGATGTATGTGATTTATGTCAGTGTGGATGGGATGCCTATTCCCAATGACAATATCCATCGTGGCTCTAACAAGCCTTTAGCCTCCAGCCTCTATGTAAGTGACGTGGGATAAACACTTAGTACAGAAGGTCATAAGCTTATGTTCTTGAAAGAGGGTTAATGGCATGTGAACCTTATAAATTAGATCTCTGGAGACGGGGATGGGGTCGAGTGGGTAGGTTGACGGTAGGCTGGACCTCACTAGCCACAGGACTCATCTGGAGAGAGAGGGGAGACAGAGGTCAAGGCGTAGGGTAGTTCTGTGTGAGTGAGACCAGTGGACTTAATAGGCTGAGTGAATGTGGAGCGGATGTTGTCATCCTTCTTTTTAAAATGGTTGACAAAGTCATCATTAGAGAGGGAGTGGGAGTGGGTGCACTAACAGTGTGCAATAACAGTGTTTAACATGACTTTTGAATAAATACCTAATCTCTGTACATCATACAAATAATTATCTGTAAGGGAATGAACCCGGGTCTGTAGTAACGCCTCTGGCACTGTGATGCAGTGCCTTAGATCGCTACGCTACTTGGGAGCCCCCCCCCCCCTAACTTTTCTGATTAAAGAAAACAATAATACGTTTTATTTCTTTTTAGACAAGACTGTAAATACTGTGATCATAATTTAGGACATTTATTCCAAAGTACTCCCACACATAATAGAGAGTTATATGTGATTTTGTAGAAATGTAAGCAAGGTTTCTAGTTGATGATTCCTGCTGTGAGGGTTTCCTCTGTAGGCTCCATCGGTAATCATTGTCAACTGCACAAATATCATAACTGCATATTAAACAAATATTACATTTTTATTATCACACCTAAAAACCCAAAATACAAAACATACATAATATACCTACATACTGTATGTATACTATACATTAATACATAATTTCAAACATTGCAAACAATTAGCTAGCCACTCTTTTATATTAACAGAAACATTGACATATACAGTAAAATGTAGGTCCTTCCAGCTCATTCAGTAGCCTTGCTCTAGGTTTGAGTCCAGGTAGTTAGCGATGTCATCATAGTCAGCCTCTGAGGAGGACTGGTTGGGGTCAGGAGAGTTCAGGTGGCCCTCCTCCTCATAATCACCACTGTTCCCATCAGCCACTCCTGGGTGACAAACCATGAAAAACAGAATACAGTGTCAGAAAATAGAGTAACATCCCAAATCCCTTATTGTCAAAATAGAGAAGAGGAGAAAAGAGATAAGAGAAGAGATGAGAAGAAAGAACAGCTTGTTACCCTGGTCATGTGAATGGGTTTGATCAGGGTTCCTTGAAGGTATTGTGGGAGAAAGATGTACATATAGGGAGGAACATAATACTGTAACACAAGAGAAAGATACACTTAGAGTGCATTTGCCATTCTGGTAAAATGCATTGGCTATTGTATAGGACAGGAGGCCAGAGTAAGGACATGAGAGCATAGGATAGCTGGACATACCAAGGTCAGAGGGACATACAAAGGAGGGGGTCAGCCAAATGACCAACTGATGGACTATAGACATAGGCCATATATTTTTAGGACATGAAGATGCTGAAGGAATGTCAGAAGAGACACATAGTCTACGAGTCCTAATAAGGACAGACATACCAAAGAACACACCAGGCTGAACGTAAGGGGGCCCATAGCATAAGATAGGCATGTATTATTTTTGGGACATGAAGAGGTCCTGTCACCATTATAACTTAACTGAAAGCGGATATGGGCGTTAGCGAGCTGAACAAGCAGGATGCACAGATTGGGATATAATGGTGGCAGATGGACTGAGGGAAGTAACTTCATTTGCATGTGGGATGGACTCATATGTTGTTTGTGTATAAATCAGAGCCAGTGCTCTGGACAAGGGTGTGTTCCGCGGACCATCTAGGCTTCTGATATGTTTGTATTAAAAGCCTATATTGAATTCACAAGTTCTTGTAAGTGTTACATTTTGTTAAGATTCTCCATGTCATAACTTGGTGAGCTTTTACCAGGAGACCAAGGGATCGCAAAGACTGACGTTCCGGGCTGGTGATAGTTTCTTTGGACAATCTTGCAAACAAATGTGGCCACACAACTATAAAAAGGTAAGCTTGTTCTTATGTAGTTGAAATGTTTGTATAGATTGCTTCAGAGATCCTGTCTCAGCGAGAAGGGCGTCACGTAGGTCTCTCTTTAAAATTTCCTAAAAACCCAGTAAATGTTGAAAAACTTTTGAATTCAATGAATTGCATGCATGTGTGATTTTGGGGGTTGTTAAAAATAGATAAATAAACATATGTGCAGGTGTAAGGACTAAGTGACTAGGGGCTGTGAACCTTGCGGGTGTCGGGCATTTAGCGGAGGGGGCATGCACTCGTTCTGATCGGCCGGTTCAAACGGACCCACGTGTTTGGGTTGGTTGAGGGGAGTTGTTCCGTCTGATTCTGCTTGGCCGGGCTCCACTGTCTCGGGATTTGTTTTGGGATGTGTGTACAACACAGCCCAATCAACCTGAGCGAGCGACTTGGGTCGAGTGTGTGTGATTCGGACTGCCCCCCTCACCAGACCATTCATTTGGGGACCTTGTGGTGCGGTTGTTTGCGCTCTATGGCTGAAATTGCATATGTGGGACAGCCCATACGGTCAAAACAGATAAAGTAGGTAGAAAAATCCTGTAATACCGCGTCAATAAAGTTAGTAGAAGGGCTGAATGGACAGGTTATTTATGAATACAGCTCTAAAAGAATAGAGATCTGCATAAATAAGTAGTTAGAAAAATCCTGTAATACCGCTTCAATAAAATTAGTAGAAGGACTGCATGGACAGGTTACTTATGAATACAGCTCTAAAAGAATAGAGATCTGCATAAATAAGTAGTTAGGAAAATCCACGAATACCGCCCTTTATTAAAAGAGATTAGAAAAAGGGGTCTGCTTGGGTGGTGTATTCACGGTTACCGCCTTTAGAAGAGAGAGAGGGACTGCTCAGGTGAATAGATAGGGAGCGGAAGAACTCTGACAGATTTGGCTGGGTTCAACTGCAAAATAAATCCTGCGGATAAAACGCTCTGTCTCACTAAACGGGGGTCTGTAAAATCGGTAGGTCACGCCACAATATTGATCTAATACGAAACGAAGAACAATATGAGGTGGGTGAGTAGGATATGAAGATAGGCTAAGAGTATGAGAAATTATAGAAATGTTTCTGGCTTATGTTAAGAAAGTGAATTAAGTTTAGAAACTATAGATTGGTTTAGGTAAAACAAAGGGAATGAATGAACGAACGTGAATAAAGAAATTGAACGAATGAAAAGAAACTAATGAATGACAATTCTTTGTGATGAATGAGCAGATTAGAAAAAAGAGGAAGAACAGGCTGTGTGTCTGTGACCAACTGGTAGGAAGAGGAATGCGCAGGCCTCTTTGACAGTTAACTGAGTGTAATTTGAGAAAGAGAGTGCATTTAACTCTCACTGGGAAGAGGAACGAAATCGATAAATATTGGGCAAAATAAGTTATACATAAGGATAAAACATTGACTGGATAATGTGTTAAACGACCATTGTAAAAAATACAATAGGTGTTAAAAAGAGGTATTAAACAAGGCATGGATAGTATATAACGGATGCGAAGTAGGAAGAAAGAACTTAAAAATATACAGATAAACTAAAATATACTGGTTAAAATAAATCTAGGCGGTCTAGAATAAAGTGACAAAACTGCATGAGAGACACCAAAACAGAAGTCTAGAACACATATTAAAAATATCACGAGCCCTGTAAACGAAATAGGAGGAAAACAGCAGGCGACTCTGGCACTCTGTAGCAACAGAGGCTGCAATTTAAAAATAGCCTGAAGGACAGGAGAGACTTTGTTTAAAACCATGAATCAGGAATTAAACAGTAAAATAGGCTAAGAGAGAATATAGCAAGCGGATAAATAAAGAGATAAGAAAGTGCAGACATTATAAATAGCTGAATTAGAAGGAAAATTATATGAAATGGGATTTAATACACTGAATAAAGTTAAAGTAATAGAATAAGCAAACTAATAAAATGATGATAGTAATGATATCTGTGAAAGGGAAAACACAGTGGGATTTGAGGTACTGTACTAGAATAAGACATTAAGGCTTCTGTAGTATTCAGTAATACAGTTGTAGACATTATAGAGTAGGCTTTAATAGGAGGTATTAAGTGCTGTAACTAATGAATTATTATCTGGGAAAGTGGGTGGCCCTACCTTGGGAAATAGTTAATAAAAGGGAGTGTTTAGGAAAAAGAAATAAATAGTGGCATGGAAACAAATGAACTGTTTCTCCCTGGAATATAGAGATAGCGAAATTTAATAAAGCCATAGAGTCGCTGAAAGAAGCGCACGTTAATTCTTCCAATTCGGCTTGAATATGAAAGAGCAAACTGGATAATGTAGGGCAACATTACCCGGTAAACAGGATAAATAAAATCATGAATTGGAACAATCACATAAAACCATAACAAGAAGCTTAACTTACCAGCGTTTTGATGTTAATTAACATTCTATCATCAGAAAATACATTACGATGGGGGACAGATATGATTCTGCTTGCCCTCGCAGATGTGCGAGTGGTTTGTAGAGCTATAGAAAATATCTAAGCGTAAGAAGTGGTAGATCAGGAGCTAACAAGTATGGGGGAAGAATGAGTGTCAGGTGACCCTGGAACTTAGTGCGGTAGCAGAGAATGCCGCTATATAGGAGTTTGCATCCTTTTCAAAAGAGCAACAACTAATCGTTTTGAGGTTAGTAAGAATGGAATTTTCACCAAGCGGTGTATAGTCTCTGATCGATCAATAAGTGGTTCATAGAGAGTACAGTTTATATGTGATGAAATACGTACTAGATCACGTTTTACCTAACTTCTAGTAAGGTACCGATGTGATTTACTAATAGCCCCACTTGGAATCATTTTGCATTGAAACAACAGTTTCAGTGGTGATAAAATACGTGGAGAAGTTGTTATTAGCGTCAAAAGACAGAAAATAAACGTATATGGGAAATCACCAACGTGGTAAAATTAGTTCGAAGAAAAGCTAAATGTAATATATGGGTGTTTTCAATTTCTAAGGGTAAGATACAGATAACCGACCAGGAAGAAACTATGCGTTCTGTGCATGGCTAAAACTTTTATCGCATGCTCAGGAAAAGTAAGGGGATTTTAGTTTTGTTAGACATTCTATAGCGTCATTCTCTGAAACTGCTAAGACGCTTATAGAATAAAATCAATATATATGTAATACTATTGGCTTGCTGATTTAAAAGGTAACATTGTGAATGTTAACGAAATGTACATTTCTTTTCCAGAAAAAAGGGGTTACATTTTCTCTGGTCAAAATGTCATTGGAGACTGTGGTACTGAGGAAAGCAGTTAGAGATATTCGGCCACTTTAAAAGTCTTAGTATCTGGATAAGGCTATAACTGGAGTTCCGGATAAGTGAGGCCAGCTCATGTGTGTTCTTGGCCTATATGCGATAGTGGATTTCCTTTGGAAGGTTTTTTTCAATTCAGTTTCAAATTGGATATGGAGAAGGATGGAAATGTTTTTGAAAATGTATTTACGTTGTTTCTAAAGAAAAGGGAGTGGAAACATTTTAATGGTGTCAAATGCCCTGAACCCTAAGAATTTCCCGTGAAGACTGATCAACTTCACTAGAAATGGTTGGAACAGGTGGGATTTAATTATAAAATGATTGAGAAACACCAGTCTCTATTCAAAGTGTACCATCACTTTGAAATTATATTATTATTATATATTTCCTTGGGAAAATGATGAAGAGTTGTAATCTTAAATTGACTAGTTATTCAAATAGGTTTATTTTTTATTTATAACAGTGACTCCAAATGGTTTATTGGAGTGTGTGTCTCTGCGAGGGTTATGTTGATAACTACATCATCTGTAACTTGTCTGAGAGATCGCCAGTAGAATAAGGGAGTTATCATGGAATGTGACGTCAGAATGCTTTAATGCATGGGAGAGATTATCACCACAACAAGCGTGTGTGAAACTCAAACCCACCCTACTGGCTGAATAGTGAGGGACAACTGTGTCTGATGACCTGTGAACTGTATCTAAAATAGACATGCTGGAATGATATGTGCTGGGAGAAGAAAGACTAAAGGGGATTAGGCTAATGACCTTTTATTACCAGGCCACTCATGATAGAAAAGAGACAAAAGGGCGTATTGGAAAATAGATATTACTGGTACTAAAAGTTTTTAGTATAATGTTAATTATTAAAGGGATGATGTATTGAATTGAGAAGGTCAAATTTGAGTTAAAGTAAGCACTAACGACTGTTATCCTGAATATTGGGTTGGACAATTTATAAACAACATTTAGTTATGATTTGGATATAGGACTGTTTAAATTTACTAGGCTAGGGAAGCTCTGGAAACTAATCCTGAGACAGGTTGATTGACAGAACTTGCAGAATATTAGATTAAAGGTTTTTGTTTCTTTTGTTTTACAATGTCATTGTAATTGGAGTGAAACATTGGAATGATATAAGTAATTGAATAAAAGGTATAGTCTGTTGTGCGATAACACCCAAGGATGAAGAAGAAAGAGACCAATATGGGCATAGAGCGAAACGGATGGACGTTTTCCCCAGGTTTAATTACATTACAAATAGTGGTAATTTATTGCAAATATGCAGTTATTATAATTTACTTTACTATTTTTTCTTGTTTGGTCAATTTATTTTTGTTTTGAGGAAAATAAGTGTGTATATTGTTCCTGAGGAGTGACTGATATTAATTGACTAAAAATGATTTGAGAATGTTTAAGTATGTATCAAACTATGGAAGGAAATTATGAGTAGTGACTTATGTGTTATGGGTTAGAAAAACTGTAACTACATTGGGGGCTCATACATGAAGGTTATGGTAGCGGATGGGTGTTATTTATAGATACAATGTATATTAATAGACAAGATAACTCACAGAAAAGGAAGGACAGTTGGTCTTGTAAAAATATAGGGATATAAAATATAGGGACAATTCTAAAAGTAAATAGAACATTACACATACCTAGATTATGGTAAAAGTAATAAGTAGTGGCATTTTGAACACTAGAGCAAAAGTTTACTAAGAAACTTATGACTTAGTTTTGTTAGGATTGGATATTCTTCCAACTGGAAGACACTTGACTGATTACATGTTATTCTTACAGCAGTTGCTGTAGGGACCATAATTTGGCTATCATTATGAATATTTTTGTGGCAGGAGGCCAGGTATTTGAGACAGAATGTTTACATAGGGCTGTTATTTAAAAATTAAGATTTAGTGATCTTGCTATAAGAAGAAAGTCTGTTGTCAGGAAATAACCCATGTGTTAGTGTGTATGTCCCCAGGAAAAAACAGCACATAAGAGGCCAGATGGAAGGGCATGGGCTGAATTATGGAGACTGAGTGTACATCAAGATACACCAGGCTGGGGGTATACTTCTTACAGCTCCTGCAGTGGTAAATATCGTCATGTCTCTCTTTGGTGGGTGCATAAGTCTCACAAGAAGTAAGGTCCAGCTGAATAATGGGTGAGCTTGAAAACATCATGACAGAGGACGTGAAACAAGAGAGAGAGAGAGAGAGAGAGAGAGAGAGAGAGAGAGAGAGAAATACTAGATTCCACTGTAGAAATACTGGGTTGAGTTTGGGGGTTACTTGTTTTATTTGTTAATGTATCATGTGAAAAAGGATAGATGTTAGGGTAGTTGTACTCTAAACAACATGTTGAAGGCTTGATGTGAAAGCCCATTCAGTGTTGAATTACTTCAAGAAGAAATAATGTTGATTAAAGTTATGCGCATGCTTATCAGTTGAAATAGAGCAGATGGGGAACTAAGTAAAAAATTACATGATTTGGGAACACCTCTCAGAACCTGGGGCCGAAAGGGGAAGACTGGGTAAAAGCACGAGGAAGCTTATCAGGGCTTTCATTTTTTGTGGAGTCCAGCAGAAAAGTATCCTGGAGGCATAGAGTCAGGTGAAGAGAGAGTGGGAATTGTCATGGTCTCAGATTTCAGTATTCATGAATATATTCATGCATAACACATAACATTGTCAATACTGTTATGTTTTGTCCTTTGTTTTCCAATTCTTATGTTTAGGAAACCAGATGGAGAAGGGTTCGCCAGCTTCAGCTGGAATGTCAGTTTGTGTAATGAGTGATGGAAGTAAGAGAATGTATGGTGTAATCATATAACAGAGGCCATAAGTCTCTAAGTCTGAATGCCTCACAGAAAGAAGGCAGAAACTTGAACCAGGACGAGAGGTTCCACATCTGATGATCCAAGGGGACCAGAAGGATCTAGTCTATGTTCAAGTGTTCCGGAGGAAGTGGGATCAACCGAGGAGAGAAGGACCCTACGAGGAGGCCGCAGCAACAAACACGGCCGTCCAAGTGAAAGGAAGCAAGATGTGGTACCATGGTACCATCTGAATCACTGCACCTGAGTCCCAACAGAAAGAAGGACACAACCATATAGATATGAGGACACAGAGGATGCTGATCCATCAGGCAGGAGCTCGGAAGAGCAGGAACAGCGAAAGCAATCGAGACGCCAGGGAGGAGCCAAGAGAACAGCGAACCAAGTAAAAGCCAAAAAACGTCAGGTGCACCGCCTAAGGCGCCCAGAAGAAGATGAAGGAGAGACAACACTGGAGAGAGAACCTGCAAACAACCCGAATTCACTCCCGTGGGGCAAGAGAGTCCAGGGATGGGAGGGAGTAACATGCCTGATACTCTGATGACATACCTGTTGTGGCAGACCTCTTTGACAGAAGCCCTCCACAGTGGGACCCCGAAGTACCACCTGCAGAATGGGAACATCTCTTCCCTAAAATTGACACCCTTCCAGAGGGAAGCCCAGTCCGGCCTGAGGAGGGAGCCTTAGGGGAAGAAAGAGGAGGAGAGGCCTCACAAGGAACAGAAGGAGAGACCCCACAAAGAGGAGGAAAAGTCCAGCAAGCTGAAGAAAATGGGGATTTCCCCAAAATTGACTTTTCAGCTCTTGAATTGTCTCCTTAACAGACACTTGAAGTTAGAACCACAGAAGAACAATGACATTGACATAACAGAAGTAACAGTGAACGCTATAATAGAAATACCAGACTCACACACGATCAAGATGTAGGGTGGAAACAGGAAGAGAAGAGCGGAACCAGTCAAACAATCTAAAAAGACTGACAAGGTTAGAAGCTCTGTTCCACCTCAACACATAACTGAAACAGGAGAACAGAAGACAAAAGGATCAAACCCTTACCGGAGATTGCATCCGGTGGAGGGACACATCATCAAACAAGGGAGAAGTAATTTGGGACTCAAAAGGATGTGACCTGACGTTAACCAAAGAAGTAGACGAGTGGGTGCTCACCATGAATCAGACTGAACCAGTTGAAGGTGAAGAATTAATAGTTGAAATAACGAGAACAAGATCGACCGAAGGGAGTAGCACCTCTGTCATTAGAATTGGTCTTACGCCAATACCTAAACAGGAAGAGCCTGTGGTAGCTAGAACGATAACAACAGTGGAAGCTGCTGTGAAGACCACAGTAGCTACCACTAAGATAACATCAACTTCCCTTACCAAGCAGTCCACTGTACTCACAAAGAAACCTAAAGCATCAGAACCAGGAGGGTTCTTTACTGACATTTGGAACTTTTTGACAAACTCTAATGATATACCTCAAGACAAAAACATTGTAGAATCGACAGATATCTCAGAATCAGAACCACTCAAGGACACCACACGAGAAGAAGTAGTGAAGAACGAGTGGTACGAATGGGCTAAGTATAAAGCAAAAACAAACATAGGATGGACAATTGTATTTTGTGTAGAAAATCACCTTTGTCTGATCTTTTGATAGTACCTGAACTTGCATTATTTGAAGAATGTGTTAAATGCAAAATGTTCAATATTCAGAGAAAATACTACATTCCTTTGTGTAACATAGAATTCAGTTTGGCACTAGGTAACACTAAAGGCAGAAGTGAATTAAATAAAAATATGTTGGGAGAACATGAATGTGCAACATAAGAACTGAATTGAATGATCGTCATAATGATGGGTTTACTATTGTAAAAAGAAAAGAAAGGGAAAAATAAATAAATAAATGAATGTTTCTACAGCATAATGGGATGGATGTGGGAAACACTATAGTTAATCTTTATCCTACCCCCTCCTTTTTCGAACATTCTGTTAAAAATCGCGCAACTTTTCAGCGTCCTGCTACTCATGCCAGGAATATAGTATATGCATATGATTAGTATGTGTGGATAGAAAACACTCTGAAGTTTCTAAAACTGGTTAAATCACGGCTGTGACTATAACAGAGTGTGTGTTTCATCGAAAAGCGCAAGAAAAACTGGTCACTGAAATCTGAAAAAAGTATCCATGCGCCCCTTTCATGGATTATTTAAAGGAAACCAAATTTAATATGGAGACGGATGCAATTCCTACAGCTTCCACACGATGTCGCCAAAAACGTCATTTTCATTGACAAAAATCCATTGAGACATTACGAATAGATCCTTGATTCCATCCAGCCTACCTCAATCGATTTTGGAAGATTGAAAAATGGACACTGTTTTCTTTTGTAGCTGCTATTGAATACAGATCGCCCAGTGATCAATTTGATCGCTTATTAACGTTTACAAATACCTAAAGTTGGGTTATAAAAGTAGGTTGAAGTTTTTTGTCAAAGAATATAGGCAACTTATATCATTTTTAAACATGACGTTGCGTGTTGGAAGAGAGCTTTTTTCGTGATGCAGACAGGCCATACAAATTGATATTTTGGGCATTCATGGACGGATTTAATCGGGAAAAAGACCAATTTGTGATGTTTATGGGACATATAGGAGTGCCAACAAAGAATATCATCAAAGGTAATGAATGTTTTATATTTTATTTCTGCGTTTTGGGTAGCGCCGGCTACCGCAAAATCTGTTGTTTACGTGTCGTGCTGGTATTTTGGGGGGTGCATGCTATCAGATAATAGCTTCTCATGCTTTCGCCGAAAAGCATTTTAAAAATCTGACTTGTTGGCTAGATTCACAACGAGTGTAGCTTTAATTCAATACCCTACATGTATATTTTAATGAACGTTTGAGTTTTAACGAGTACATTTAGCATTTAGCGTAGCGCATTTGCATTTCCAGGTGCCTACTTGAGACGCAGACGTCTCAAGTAGGAGCAAGAAGTTTTAATTGAATAAACTATTTGGGTGTTAGAAACTGCAGGAGTTAGTCAATTTGATAAAGTAATGATTGTAAAACACAAAGGTAAAATGTGGTAATATAACTCAAGTAACATTATATCTTGAAATGTTAAAGAATCAGGATTAAGGAATAGCTGATTGTTTCTGGATGTGTGGGCATACTACATGCTCATTGCTTTTCACAATATAATGATTGATTATAAGTGTTTTATTCTTTACAGACTAGATCTTTTACTCCTATCTATGTTATTGTTTGGAGATGTTTGGTCTAGTTGGGTTTTGTAAGTCTTTTATGTTTCAAATAGGATCTGGAGATGTATGGTCCAGGTGATTTGTAAGCTTTATTTTTGTTAATCAACTGGTGGTATTGGCCTCCACCCTATATGTCCTTTTAGTATACATTTTGGTTCTAAATAAGCACCAGAGGAGGGTTTTGTGGGAGAAAGATGTACATATAGGGAGGAACATAATACTGTAACACAAGAGAAAGATACACTTAGAGTGCATTTGCCATTCTGGTAAAATGCATTGGCTATTGTATAGGACAGGAGGCCAGAGTAAGGCCTCAGGAGGCCATGAGAGCATAGGACAGCTGGACATACCAAGGTCAGAGGGACATACAAAGGAGGGGGTCAGCCAAATGACCAACTGATGGACTATAGACATAGGCCATATATTTTTAGGACATGAAGATGCTGAAGGAATGTCAGAAGAGACACATAGTCTACGAGTCCTAATAAGGACAGACATACTAAAGAACACACCAGGCTGAACGTAAGGGGGCCCATAGTATAAGATAGGCATGTATTATTTTTGGGACATGAAGAGGTCCTGTCACCATTATAACTTAACTGAAAGCGGATATGGGCGAGCTGAACAAGCAGGATGCACAGAATGGGATATAATGGTGGCAGATGGACTGAGGGAAGTAACTTCATTTGCATGTGGGATGGACTCATATGTTGTATTTGTATAAATCAGAGCCAGTGCTCTGGACAAGGGTGTGTTCCGCGGACCATCTAGGCTTCTGATATGTTTGTATTAAAAGCCTATATTGAATTCACAAGTTCTTGTAAGTGTTACATTTTGTTAAGATTCTCCACGACAGTATCAGGTGGTTATTTGCATTGTGGGTAACTGGAGGTTGCCATGGATCCATTCCTTCTGGGAGAGAAAAATAAAGGTACAGCTTGAATAGAAAATTAACTAAGCAATTGAAACATTAACACAGTGACTTGTTTGCAGTGCTGTCTGCTCCTATTGAATCCATAGGGACTGGCATTTTTCCATGTCGGGTCCCATAAAGTTAGGAAAAAGTCAGGGACATACCTGATGTCACTAGATTCTCTACATCTTTGCCTGTGTTTTCATAGCATTCCTCGGAGGAGGTGCTGGAAGAATCAAAGGAGTCCACTGCAGCAGAAGTAAACACAAATCATCATTAGATTGTCTCATCCTTTTCACTGAATTGTTCATTCTTGAGTTCAAAAGATGACCCTCTGGGAAGGTGACTGACGAGCAACCTTAGTTGCTATTGGAGAAGGAAGGGGTGGGAAACATGGTTTCCAGGAGTAGGGGGGGGGGGGGCGATTGGATGGAGACATGTTGGCTGGGTGGGTTTGGGGGAATGGGATGGGAGGTATAAGCCCATTATTAATTTTTATACTGAATTTATTATTCCTTAAACTCTATTTATTTCTTACTGTTATTTTTATTTTGGTTAGCAGCCTACTTGTACATGTTTTATAAACTTAAACATTGAATGGTATAATGTACCTTTAACCCCCCCTATCAAAAAATTGACATAACAAATAAAACAAATAAAAAGTGACCCTCACCACTTGGGGGCCCCTATATTGCATCCTGGATCTTGGTCAACAATGCCTCCTATGAAAACGGTATGGTTGTATCCTGCATGTGCTACATTGCTGGTGAATAACTCACATTTAAAACTGATTTGCTATCAAATGTTGTGCATTTGTGTCTGTCATGTAGGACAGGCATTGAGACCGTTATTGGAGTGCACCACTAAATATGGACTCACCTTCCTCAGATAGACTGTCCAGAGCTGTAACCCTCATAAAAGGGTTCCTGGTATCTTGTTTGTATCGTATAGAATCTGAATTACAAGTGAGAGTTAAGATATATTAGCTACACAACAGTGGAGGCTGCTGAGAGGATAACGGCTGATAATAATGGCTGGACCAGCGCAAATGGAATGGCATCAAACACATAGCAGACATGTATTTGATACCTTTCCACTCATTCCGCTCCAGCCATTACCACAAGCCCATCATCCCCAATGAAGGTGCCACCAACCTCCTGTGCTACACAAATATGAGTAGTGTAGTCCAAAATGATTGTGTATTTTGGAGTCTTGATTAGCCCTTCTGAAGTGCAATGCTTAGATAAAGTATGTAAGAATTAAATGTGATTTGGGAGAAAAAAATACACTGTTTACTCTGAAAGGTGGTCATATGCACAGCTGCCTCGGTGCTTAGATCACACTGCTCATAGTCTGTATCCACTGAGGTGCTGTCCACACTACTCTGGGTCCACTGATATCTGGGATTTGATGGGACTGCAAAGCAAAACAAAAGAGAAATGAAACAATGTTCACTATCTTTACAGAGAGTTACCAAAAATGTTATACAAATCAAAACAGATTTGATAATATGAGGCAATGTGGGTCTAGATGAAGTAGTAGCTCTGTACAGAGGAAAACAGGGTCAAAGAGGCGTGTTCTAATTCACTAACCATCATTTTCTGTTGGGCTGCTGGTTGTGACCTTGATGAGATTCACAGAGTCCCGGTAGTCGTTGTCATGCTCAGTTGGCATTTGCAGGTTAGCATGTCGGTGCTGGACTAAGAGAGCTATGGACAGTAAAAACACATGCTGTAATATTAGAGTATCAGCTTCTATCCAATCCAAAATTATCTATATTGGATTATATAGGTGATTCTACAGAAATGATGCAAATTGCAGTCCCACCCCAAAATAACTATTTAAAAAAGGAAATTTATTTACGTGTTGATATGGTCTTAATTAATTGAATACAAGGCAATAACAAACATATTGTTAAATTAATATAGTACAAAGTCATTGTTTATACATATATTTCTATAGAGGTCGCTGTCCTAAACCCGGACTCCTAAACGTAATGTTTAAAAATAAAAGCAATTAAGGATTTCTGTAATTTTTTAACACCATTTCAGAGCATCTTGAGTTGTTCTATTATTACATTGAAATATGCTAATCTAATTTGTAGTTGTGTGTGTGTGTATATATATATATATATATATATATATATATATATATATATATATATATAAAAAACGTTTTGGGGCAGAAATGCCTTCTCGAACATGTGAACTTTCATGTGCCTCTGTAAATACGGATAAAATTGTGAAATTATGAGACTAGTTGGTTTAGCCCCAGAAAAAGTCAGCAGCCTTCCCGCTAGCCATGATTGGCTGAGATAATTAGTGGGCTGGACATGCCAAGAGAGGAGTTCGGACTGGTCTGCCATGTAGCGTGCTTCTGTCTATAAAATGAGCTGGTCAGTATGTGTAGGTAATCCTTTCTACCATGGCTTTTTTGAAAGATATCACATAGTAGAACAGCACAAGTGTTGCTTTCCACTTTCTGGAGGACAGAGTTTTGAAATCAGTGGACTTAAGAGTTTGGATAGCTAAGAAGATGGAGAAAATTCTGGCGTTTGATCGCAAAAATGCAGACGGAGTTGAAAACAGAACACACAGGCTGTTGTATAAAATATCTGTCAAACTAAGGGCAAACATGTAATCCGTGACAAAGAGGGAGAAGCGCCCAGCCGTGCATACGGGTAAGACAGTCTAGCTCGCTACATTTTCAGATATTACACATTTCTAATTTTGTCAGAAAGTTGTTTTCATTTCAAGTTAAAGTGTACTGTTAGGTAGCTAGCTAACGTTAGCTGGCTGGCTAGCTAGCAAACGTTACTTGTATGATCTCTGTAGTAATATTATTTGTATCTCAGAGCCATTTGCATTGCTAGTTATAGCCAATGTTAGTTAGTTAACATTGAACCTGGTTGGTTAGCTACGTGCAGATTCATGCAGGGTAGTAACGTTATGAGTTGGGATTATGATTCATTATTTAGCTAGCTAGCTACATGTCTAAGCAAAAGACTCCACTTTGCAAGTAACTATTTCAATAGAACATTTATGATGTCACTGCAACAACTGTGTCATGTATTGTCATGTTGTGTCTTGTTTCTGTCCTTTCCCTTCACCCTGTCTCCCTCTGCTGGTCGTTATTAGGTTACCTTTTCTCCCCCTCTTTCCCCCAGCTGTTCCTTGTCTCTTCCTAACTACCTCGTCACCCCTTTTCCCACCTGTTCCCTTTTTCCCTCTGATTAGTCCTCTATATCTTTCTCTGTTTTTGTTCCTGTCTTTGTCGGATTCTTGTTTGTGTTTTTCATGCCTGAACCAGACTATCGTCATGTTTGCTGCAACCTTGTCCTGTCCTGTCGGAATCTGCCGGTCCATCTGAGCCTACCTATGTTTTGTTATTAAAGAAGTTCTGTTTACGTTAATTCGCTTTTGGGTCCTCATTCACGCACCGTAACAGAAGAATCCGACCAGTTGCCCCCCTCTCCGCATCACTACCATCTTCCTACCATCTTCCTCTGCCGGCTCGGGTGCTGAGCCTATGCAGCTGGGAGGTATCCGCATCTCGACTAAGGAGAGGGAACGGAGAATCACCAACCGCCTCTGTCTCTATTGCGGTTCTGCTGGTCATTTTGTCACTTCATGTCCAGTAAAAGCCAGAGCTCATCAGTAAGCGGAGGGCTACTGGTGAGCGCTACTACTCCTGTCTCTCCTTCAAGATCCTGCACTACCTTGTCGGTCCATCTACGCTGGACCGGTTCGTCAGCTTCCTGCAGTGCCTTAATAGACTCTGGGGCGGAGGGCTGTTTTATGAACATGACATTCCTCTCAGACAGTTAAGGGAGTCCACGGCCTTGTTCGCCCTGGATGGTAGTCCTCTCCCCAGGATTCAGCGTGAGACGCTACCTTTAACCCTCACTGTTTCTGGTAATCATAGCGAAACCATTTCTTTTTTAATTTTTCGTTCACCTTTTACACCTGTTGTTTTGGGCCATCCCTGGCTAGTTTGTCATAATCCTTCCATTAATTGGTCTAGTAATTCTATCCTCTCCTGGAACGTCTCTTGTCATGTGAAATGTTTAATGTCTGCTATCCCTCCTGTTTCCTCTGTCTCTTCTTCACAGGAGGAGCCTGGTGATTTGACAGGGGTGCCGGAGGAATATCACGATCTGCGCACGGTGTTCAGTCGGTCCAGGGCCACCTCTCTTCCCCCACACCGGTCGTATGATTGTAGTATTGATCTCCTTCCGGGAACCACTCCCCCCCGGGGTAGACTATACTCTCTGTCGGCTCCCGAACGTAAGGCTCTCGAAGATTATTTGTCTGTAGCTCTTGCCGCCGGTACCATAGTCCCCTCCTCCTCTCCCGCCGGAGCGGGGGTTTTTTTTGTTAAGAAGAAGGACGGGTCCCTGCGCCCCTGCATAGATTATCGAGGGCTGAATGACATAACAGTGAAGAATCGTTATCCGCTTCCTCTTATGTCTTCAGCCTTCGAGATCCTGCAGGGAGCCAGGTTTTTCACTAAGTTGGACCTTCGTAACGCTTACCATCTCGTGCGCATCAGGGAGGGGGACGAGTGGAAGACGGCGTTTAACACTCCGTTAGGGCACTTTGAATACCGGGTTCTTCCTTTCGGCCTCGCTAACGCTCCAGCTGTCTTTCAGGCATTAGTCAATGATGTCCTGAGAGACATGCTGAACATCTTTGTTTTCGTTTACCTTGACGATATCCTGATTTTTTCACCGTCACTCCAGATTCATGTTCAGCACGTTCGACGTGTCCTCCAGCGCCTTTTAGAGAATTGTCTTTTTGTGAAGGCTGAGAAGTGCTCTTTTCATGCCTCCTCCGTCACATTTCTCGGTTCTGTTATTTCCGCTGAAGGCATTAAGATGGATCCCGCTAAGGTCCAAGCTGTCATTGATTGGCCCGTCCCTAAGTCACGCGTCGAGCTGCAGCGCTTTCTCGGCTTCGCGAACTTCTATCGTCGTTTCATCCGTAATTTCGGTCAGGTGGCAGCTCCTCTCACAGCCCTTACTTCTGTCAAGACGTGCTTTAAGTGGTCCGTTTCCGCCCAGGGAGCTTTTGATCTCCTCAAGAATCGTTTTACATCCGCACCTATCCTTGTTACACCTGACGTCACTAGACAGTTCGTTGTCGAGGTTGACGCGTCAGAGGTGGGCGTGGGAGCCATTCTTTCTCAGCGCTCCCTCTCTGACGACAAGGTCCACCCTTGCGCGTATTTTTCTCATCGCCTGTCGCCGTCGGAACGTAACTATGATGTGGGAAACCGCGAACTGCTCGCCATCCGCTTAGCCCTAGGCGAATGGCGACAGTGGTTGGAGGGGGCGACCGTTCCTTTTGTCGTTTGGACTGACCATAGGAACCTTGAGTACATCCGTTCTGCCAAACGACTTAATGCGCGTCAGGCGCGCTGGGCGCTGTTTTTCGCTCGTTTCGAGTTCGTGATTTCTTATCGTCCGGGCTCTAAGAACACCAAGCCTGATGCTTTATCTCGTCTCTTCAGTTCTTCAGTAGCCTCCACTGACCCCGAGGGGATTCTCCCTGAGGGGCGTGTTGTCGGGTTGACTGTCTGGGGAATTGAGAGGCAGGTAAAGCAAGCACTCACTCAAACTCCGTCGCCGCGCGCTTGTCCTAGGAACCTTCTTTTTGTTCCCGTTCCTACTCGTCTGGCCGTACCTCAGTGGGCTCACTCTGCCAAGTTAGCCGGCCATCCTGGCGTTCGGGGTACGCTTGCTTCCATTCGCCAGCGTTTTTGGTGGCCCACCCGGGAGCATGACACGCGTCGCTTCGTGGCTGCTTGTTCGGTCTGCGCGCAGACTAAGTCCGGTAACTCCCCTCCTGCTGGCCGTCTCAGGCCGCTTCCCATTCCCTCTCGACCGTGGTCTCACATCGCCTTAGATTTTGTCACCGGACTGCCTTCGTCAGCGGGGAAGACTGTTATTCTTACGGTTGTCGACAGGTTCTCTAAGGCGGCTCATTTTATTCCCCTTGCTAAGCTTCCTTCTGCTAAAGAGACGGCACAAATCATCATCGAGAATGTTTTCAGAATTCATGGCCTTCCGTCAGACGTCGTTTCGGACAGAGGTCCGCAATTCACGTCTCAATTTTGGAGGGAGTTTTGCCGTTTGATTGGGGCTTCCGTCAGTCTCTCTTCCGGCTTTCACCCCCAGTCTAACGGTCAAGCAGAACGGGCCAATCAGACTATTGGTCGCATCTTACGCAGTCTTTCTTTTCGCAACCCTGCGTCTTGGTCAGAACAGCTCCCCTGGGCAGAATACGCCCACAACTCGCTTCCTTCATCTGCAACCGGGCTATCTCCTTTTCAGAGTAGCCTCGGGTACCAGCCTCCGCTGTTCTCATCTCAGTTCGCCGAGTCCAGCGTCCCCTCCGCTCAGGCTTTTGTCCAACGTTGCGAGCGCACCTGGAAGAGGGTCAGGTCTGCACTTTGCCGTTATAGGGCGCAGACTGTGAGAGCTGCTAATAAGCGTAGAACTAAGAGTCCTAGATATTGTCGCGGTCAGAGAGTTTGGCTCTCCACTCAGAACCTTCCCCTCAAGACCGCTTCTCGCAAGTTGACCCCGCGGTTCATTGGTCCGTTCCGTATTTCTCGGATCATTAATCCTGTCGCAGTGCGACTTCTTCTTCCGCGATATCTTCGTCGCGTCCACCCGGTCTTCCATGTCTCCTGTGTCAAGCCCGTTCTTCGCGCCCCCGCTCGTCTTCCCCCCCCCCCCCCATCCTTGTCGAGGGCGCACCCATCTACAGGGTCCGTAGGATTTTGGACATGCGTCCTCGGGGCCGTGGTCATCAGTACCTAGTAGATTGGGAGGGGTACGGTCCTGAGGAGAGGAGTTGGGTTCCCTCTCGGGACGTGCTGGACCGTGCGCTGATCGATGATTTCCTCCGTTGCCGCCAGGTTTCCTCCTCGAGTGCGCCAGGAGGCGCTCGGTGAGTGGAGGGGTACTGTCATGTATTGTCATGTTGTGTCTTGTTTCTGTCCTTTCCCTTCACCCTGTCTCCCTCTGCTGGTCGTTATTAGGTTACCTTTTCTCCCCCTCTTTCCCCCAGCTGTTCCTTGTCTCCTCCTAACTACCTCGTCACCCCTTTTCCCACCTGTTCCCTTTTTCCCTCTGATTAGTCCTCTATATCTCTCTCTGTTTTTGTTCCTGTCTTTGTCGGATTCTTGTTTGTGTTTTTCATGCCTGAACCAGACTATCGTCATGTTTGCTGCAACCTTGTCCTGTCCTGTCGGAATCTGCCGGTCCATCTGAGCCTACCTATGTTTTGTTATTAAAGAAGTTCTGTTTACGTTAATTCGCTTTTGGGTCCTCATTCACGCACCGTAACAAACTGTTGATAGACGTAACTGGTAAATTCGCTCTGGCTATCTACTCCGTTTTCAGAGCACTTTTGTCTGAGTGTGCCAGAGCGCAGAATAACTGATGTATTTACGAACGCTCAACACACATTGAATATGGCCGGTGTCAGTAAAGGTTGGCAAAAGAGCGTAATTAAATTGTTGCCAGCAGCACAGTTGCAGTCACCAACGGATAATATAAAAACATCCTAACAGCTCTGCTAGGGCGAGTAAAATAGTCAGAGTGAGTTGTTCTCTCATTTGTGTCTGGAAGTAGATAGCAAGCTAGCCAACATTACCCAGGTAGCTTGGGTGCTTGACTGCTGCTGTTAGGTCAGAATGCTCGGATCAACCCTACTCCTCAGCGAAAAAGTCCAGTGTGCACTCTGAACGCTCTGAAAGCGAAGCGCTCTGACAATGCTCTAAGTTTACGAACGCCCAGAGCACACTCTTTCACTCAATATTAAATTTACGAACACACCCGTAGTATAAACCAGCTTTTAGTCTTGAAATATTTGGTTGTTTAGTACATAGTCGCACATGTAAATCCTTAAAAAGATGGGTGGGGTTAAAGTTTAAGAGGGTGTGAACAACACTGAATGGGTGTAGACAAAGAAGAGCTCTCCAGTAGGTACCAAAACATTCAAAGGCCATTTTCTCAAAAGTGAAGTAACAAGTTAATCAACTTTCAAAGCAGAATTACTTTCCAATTGTTCCTCAACTGTAGTGTAGGATATATAATTTTCCAGCTCTGGGTCTCTACTTTTATCCAATGTAAAAAATGTTGCTACATAAGACCGAATCGAGCCAGTTGGTCACATATATCAAATATGCAATAGAAACAAAGTGTGTGAGTAGTACTGTATATATGTCTATCATACATATGTTGTAAGAAATGTGCGCTGGTTTGGGAAAAATAGGATACAAATTAGATATTTTTTCCAATCCCCAATTTGCATCACTTCTGTAGAATAAACCATTTACAAAGCTATATTACAGTATGAACTGCCAGATACATGGACATATGATGCATGGAGATCACTGAATGTATGTGGCAGTTTGGGACCAACCATCTCTCCTCCTGTAGTGGCAGCAAAGCAGAGCGTTTGTGACCAGAGCCATGAGCAAAAGGAAGGAAAGGGAGATGCACCCCAGCAGCTCTAGGGACATGGAGAATGGGAAGCCATCATTTGAAACACTGGCTGTAGTCACTGGGCCTATTAAGTAAACAAAATACAGGAACAAAATACAATTTTACACACATTTGATCTTGAATATATTACATTCTCAAAAGCCTGAATAGTTTTGTCAATCTTAAAATTCAGACTCAGGTTTAACTTTTTCACCTGGCCTCCTGCTTAATACTGTTGTAGTTGCTTCTGTTGTAACTGGAAGATATCGTCCATGTGATTCTATGAGAAAAAGTACAGTAGAAAATATTTGTTTCTGCTTCAAGTATCACATGTCCTTCAGTGGTTTGTCAGAGTCTCTCTGAAAAACCTAAATTGTGCTCACTGTATACATTAATTAAATATTTATTTAGTGCACAAATAATCTCACTTACCACTACAAATAAGTCCAGCCGCTTTAGAGTCAACGCACAATGTTGTCTTGTTGGCATACTCCTTACACTGCCAAAGGTCTGTGTGATTTGGAAAGCATTGGTAGTACCACAGGGTACTATCATTGTGAGTGAAAGGGGGTATGAAAGCTAGAAAATGAACTGGCTCCCCACAGCCCAACATGGAACACACCATTGAGGCTTCCTCCTTCCCCCAGCAGGTATCACACACTGTCCCCCATGATCCATTACGGTGGATCTCCACTTTACCAGAACAGCGGTCCACACCTCCGGTCAGCCTCACTGCCTTCAGCTCTGTAAAGGAGGAAGAGAAAAGAGGGACCAAGAAGATCTTTAGATAAATAAGGGGAATCTGGCCTGTTATATATTTAATAATGTTTGTTGTGGGTATGAAACATCATGGTGAGAGTTACCTGAGCATACCACCCCAGCATCCTCCTTGTGCCCACAGTCATGGCTTTCATCTGACGCTGGGCACTGCCACAGGTTTTCCTCTTTGCCAGTACATTTCAGCTCATCCAGGTAGATGGGATCCTTGCCCTGAGGGAAGGCACCATCCTGCCCTGTCACACTCAAAGCATACCCACAGCCAAGCTGGGCACATACCACATCAGCGTCCCTCAAGTCCCACTCATCGTCACACACCGTGCCCCACTGCTGCCCCTCTCTCCACAGCTCTACACGTCCAGCACAGCGGTGCTCGCCTCCAGCCAGCCTCACAGCCTGATGCTCTACAACCACAGACACAGGTACTGTATATGAGTTTCAATAAACATGATTTGCTCTACTCAAGCCCTAGAGTTAGGGTTAGTGTGCAACTCATGTGATTCAGCTTGAAAAACTACAGTGCCTTGCAAAAGTATTCGGCCCCCTTGAACTTTGCGAACTTTTGCCACATTTCAGGCTTCAAACATAAAGATATAAAACTGTATTTTTTTGTGAAGAATCAACAACAAGTGGGACACAATCATGAAGTGGAACGACATTTATTGGATATTTCAAACTTTTTTAACAAATCAAAAACTGAAAAATTGGGCGTGCTAAATTATTCGGCCCCTTTACTTTCAGTGCAGCAAACTCTCTCCAGAAGTTCAGTGAGGATCTCTGAATGATCCAATGTTGACCTAAATGACTAATGAGGATAAATACAATCCACCTGTGTGTAATCAAGTCTCCGTATAAATGCACCTGCACTGTGATAGTCTCAGAGGTCCGTTAAAAGCGCAGAGAGCATCATGAAGAACAAGGAACACACCAGGCAGGTCCGAGATACTGTTGTAAAGAAGTTTAAAGCCGGATTTGGATACAGAAAGATTTCCCAAGCTTTAAACATCCCAAGGAGCACTGTGCAAGCGATAATATTGAAATGGAAGGAGTATCAGACCACTGCAAATCTACCAAGACCTGGCCGTCCCTCTAAACTTTCAGCTCTTACAAGAGGAAGACTGATCAGAGATGCAGCCAAGAGGCCCATGATCACTCTGGATGAACTACAGAGATCTACAGCAGAGGTGGGAGACTCTGTCCATAGGACAACAATCAGTCGTATATTGCACAAATCTGGCCTTTATGGAAGAGTGGCAAGAAGAAAGCCATTTCTTAAAGATATCCATAAAAAGTGTCGTTTAAAGTTTGCCACAAGCCACCTGGGTGACACACCAAACATGTGGAAGAAGGTGCTCTGGTCAGATGAAACCAAAATTGAACTTTTTGGCAACAATGCAAAACGTTATGTTTGGCGTAAAAGCAACACAGCTGAACACACCATCCCCACTGTCAAACATGGTGGTGGCAGCATCATGGTTTGGGCCTGCTTTTCTTCAGCAGGGACAGGGAAGATGGTTAAAATTGATGGGAAGATGGATGGAGCCAAATACAGGACCATTCTGGAAGAAAACCTGATGGAGTCTGCAAAAGACCTGAGACTGGGACGGAGATTTGTCTTCCAACAAGACAATGATCCAAAACATAAAGCAAAATCTACAATGTAATGGTTAAAAAATAAACATATCCAGGTGTTAGAATGGCCAAGTCAAAGTCCAGACCTGAATCCAATCGAGAATGTTTGGAAAGAACTGAAAACTGCTGTTCACAAATGCTCTCCATCCAACCTCACTGAGCTCGAGCTGTTTTGCAAGGAGGAATGGGAAAAAATGTCAGTCTCTCGATGTGCAAAACTGATAGAGACATACCCCAAGCGACTTACAGCTGTAATCGCAGAAAAAGGTGGCGCTACAAAGTATTAACTTAAGGGGGCTGAATAATTTTGCACGCCCAATTTTTCAGTTTTTGATTTGTTAAAAAAGTTTGAAATATCAAATAAATGTCGTTCCACTTCATGATTGTGTCCCACTTGTTGTTGATTCTTCACAAAAAAATACAGTTTTATATCTTTATGTTTGAAGCCTGAAATGTGGCAAAAGGTCGCAAAGTTCAAGGGGGCCGAATACTTTCGCAAGGCACTGTATGTGATGTAATGCATATGGTACATTTGTAGAAAATAACAGACTGTATGATCAACAATATAAAGTATCCTATTATAATTTTAAATGTATTTTGTGAAATGAGAGCATATGATGAAATGCCTGTCTAGTCAAACTGTCTTACCACAAACGACATCGGACACCATTGTGCAATTAATCCTCACAACATGGGAACAGTTCTGAAGATGATATTCATGGTAGGTGCAGTTTGTGAGGCAGGTACTGTTGGGTGGTGCGCTGGTCTCATTAAGACTGTAGACTCCACCACAGCCAAGTTCCATACAGATCTGATGGGCTACTTGGTCTCTGGACTCTGCAGTGAATGTGACTGAAGTCCATATCTCATCTCTAAGGATCCTGGGACTCCAGGAGCATGCATTGGATTGTTGAGTTATATAGGGCTCAGCTGTGAATGAGACATTTTAAGTGAATGAAGTCTAACTATTAAACGATATCACTAAATTAAATCGCAATGGTATAAGAGTGGGAGGGATTGAATGATTCCATATGTAGGCTGTATTTGTAACATAATGGATGGTCATACTTTATAGAGAGAAAACGTTATGGGTATTAATGTGCAGAATCCAGGAACATTTAAGATCTTGATGAGTGGGTGAAATAGTTTTACAACATAGCACTGTAATTTAGTGCCTATCAAACTCTTGGTTGGAATGCACCTGCAAAGTTCAAACACAGCAGCAAAGCCTTAACCACCTCCACATCCTGTTTGACATTCTTTTGACACTGAACAAAAACATTCATACGGAGAGCACACAATAGGGTTTAACCAAGCACAAGTGGTTTCAAACTCTGCACCAAATGCTTTATTAATGCTCTGAGAACTGGATAATTTGGGGTGGTCTGGTCATGATGCATGAGAGTGTCTGTGAATGATGGAGTAAAAGGACATGTGAAACTCAAAGCCAGCAGTAATGAATGGAGATATTTTTGTAGAAGTGTGTGTGGCTTTGTCAGAAAATAAAAATAAATATAGCAACTCACTTTGATTCTTATTAAGCTCTGATTGTGATGCCTTTTTTCCAGTTTGAGAGGAGTCATCTTTATATGCTGAAAGAAAGTTGAAAAATGGCACATCCCTTTAGATCACAGATATAGCAATGAAATGTACCATTATTTCATTGGTTAGAGTGTCAATGCTATTGTGACCTCCTTTGACCACTAGGACTTCCCACATGGAAGACTTTCAAACTAACCACTTGACCAAGCACTATCCTTTGTTGTTAATCCAGCATGTGAGATGCATGTGTAAAATTACTTGAGCCACAAAGCCCTGTGGCCTAACCACCTGCTTACTGTACAAAGTAGTTAGTGGTAGTAGTTTATTATATTTTCCATGTAGGCCGTACAGTGTTTATTATTACATTAAAAGTAAAACAAAAATAAGGGTTATCCAGCTAGCACATTTGGTTCCTTGGAAGTTGTGGGGACATGTGTTATTGGTTTCCCATTGGTTTTGAGAACAAAGACATGAGTTTCATGACCGGGAAAACATTTTGTTAAACATTCTGAGAACGGAAGTGAACATTTTGCCTGTTCTGGGAACGTTGGATTTGAGGTTTTATTAAAGTTCTGAGAACAAAAATTATAGGTCATTTGAAGGTAATTAAATAAAGTTCTAAGAACATATTTCGATAAGACTTTTAATAACACTGCTAGCTTAGTTTGGGTTAACTCCCAGCACAGATCAAAATTATTTTGCTTTGGCATTAATCATGCAAAAACATTTTTAAATGATTGTGGCACAGCATCAATATGATTCAAACCAATTACCTTTTGTTCTCTAGTAATTTAGTCCACTGTGCCACCAGGATGGAGTGAGCATGCCATGTTGTTTTTAACTCATAACAAAGCGGTTAATTTTAGTCTATTCAAACATTTAAGTAGAACCATGAGGAAACCTGCAGAAAATGTTATGCTGAAGTACTGAAATTCCTACAGAAAAGGTTACTTTTACTGTAAATATTAAACAAGTAAATCAAAAAGAATAGTTCATAAAGAAATGATTGTGTAGAGTGGCATCTATTACCTTGACAAGATTGAAGCGTTTGGAGGATTAAAATGAGTTTCACCAAATTCATAGTGTATTTGTCTATTCAGACACACTATTGGAAAATAAAACAATGAAAACAGGAAAATGTAAGTTTCCCTTGATATCTAGCTCTGATCACTGCATAACCCCAAACTGTGTGAAAATGTCATCCGGAGCGCTCCTTTCTGTGCCTGTACAATGCGTGGTTTCCTCTCTTGTTCCTCTGGCATAGGCCATCAATTCACATTTCCTCTGTAACACCAAATAGCTAGTGTGTGCTCACATAGGCCTACTCACAACATATGAAATATGTCAAGAAACTAAGAACACCTGATTGGGTCTGTCACTAAAAGACCAGTCCAGTCCAAGTTCATTATTAGAACAATGTCAAATATTTTAAATCTAATTTTAAATTCATTATTTTTTTTGTTTGATTAACCTGAATTTAGTTGGTTAGAATTTGATTGACCCTGCCAACAGTCATAGTTGTTTGTCATCAGAAATGTAATGTGGGCGGGAAATTAATGTAGAGAATTTATGATTCAAAAACTGTATATCATGGTAGTCAACGATAGTACAGGCTACTTACTGTACTGTCTAAAAAGGGCTTCAGTTTTTTTTATACCCTTACCTGAGGCAGAACGAAATACAACCATCTCTAATGCCTCTAATTTATTACATTGATTGTTGAGAGGGAAAAAAACTTGATAGATACTGTGACACCCCCTAAACTCAAAACTTCCAGAATAATGTTGGGCTGAAGGTGGGGTGGGCCACATTATCATGTTTCAGGGAAGACCCAGATGCAGACAATGTCGAAGTAACAAAAGTTTATTACTAGAACAGGGGCAGGCAAAATGACAGGACAAGGGCATGCAGAGGTCAATATTCCAGATCAGCAACAGACAAACGGAGAACACAGGTATACAGTTCCTTGCAAAAGTATTCATCTCTCTTGGTGTTTTTCCTATGTTGTTGCATTACAACCTGTAATTGAAGTTGAATTTTATTTGGATTTCATATAATGGACAAAATAGTCCAAATTGGTGAGTTGAAGAGAAAAAAATTACTTGTTTAAAAATTTAAAAAAATTAAAAGATCTGGTGCAACCAATTACTTTCAGATGTCACATAATTAGTTAAATAAAGTCCACCTGTGTGCAATCTAAGTGTCACATGATCAGTCATATGACCTCAGTAATACACCTGTTCTGAAAGGCCCCAAAGTCTGCAACACCACTAAGCAAGGGGCACCACCAAGCAAGTGGCAATATGAAGACCGAGGAGCTCTCCAAACAGGGACAAAGTGGTGCAGAAGTACAGATCAGGGTTCGGTTATAAAAAAATAGCAGAAACTTTGAACATCCCACGGAGCACCATTAAATCCATTATTAAAAAATGTAAAGAATATGACACCACAACAAACCTGCCAAGAGAGGGCAGCCCACCAAAACTCACGGACCAGGCAAGGAGGGCAATAATCAGAGAGGCAACAAAAGAGACCAAATATAACCCTGAAAGAGCTGCAAAGATAAACAATGGAGATTGGAGTATCTGTCCATACACTTTAAGCCGTACACTCCACACAGCTGGGATTTACGGAAGAGTGGCCAGAAAAAAAACATTGTTTTCACCAAAATGCATGTGGGAGACTCCCCAAACATTTTTTTATTTATTTCACCTTTATTTAACCAGGTAGGCTAGTTGAGAACAAGTTCCCATTTGCAACTGCGACCTGGCCAAGATAAAGCATAGCAGTGCGAACAGACAACACAGAGTTACACATGGAGTAAACAATTAACAAGTCAATAACACAGTAGAAAAAAAAGAGAGTCTATATACATTGTGTGCAAAAGGCATGAGTAGGTAGGCGAATAATTACAAGTGATAAATGATCAGATGGTCATGTACAGGTAGAGATACTGGTGTGCAAAAGAGCAGAAAAGTAAATAAATAAACAGTATGGGGATGAGGTAGGTAAAATTGGGTGGGCTATTTACCGATAGACTATGTACAGCTACAGCGATCGGTTAGCTGCTCAGATAGCAGATGTTTGAAGTTGGTGAGGGAGATAAAAGTTTCGCAATTTGTTCCAGTCACAGGCAGCAGAGAACTGGAACGAAAGGCGGCCAAATGAGGTGTTGTCTTTAGGGATGATAGTGAGATACACCTGCTGGAGCGCGTGCTACGGGTGGGTGTTGCCATCGTGACCAGTGAACTGAGATAAGGCGGAGCTTTACCTAGCATGGACTTGTAGATGACCTGGAGCCAGTGGGTCTGGCGACGAATATGTAGCGAGGGCCAGCCGACTAGAGGATACAGGTCGCAGTGGTGGGTGGTATAAGGTGCTTTAGTAACGAAACGGATGGCACTGTGATAAACTGCATCCAGTTTGTTGAGTAGAGTATTGGAAGCTATTTTGTAGATGACATCGCCGAAGTCGAGGATCGGTAGGATAGTCAGTTTTACTAGGGTAAGTTTGGCGGCGTGAGTGAAGGAGGCTTTGTTGCGGAATAGAAAGACGATTCTAGATTTGATTTTAGATTGGAGATGTTTGATATGAGTCTGGAAGGAGAGTTTACAGTCTAGCCAGACACCTAGGTACTTATAGAAGAAGGTACTCTGGTTAGATCAGACTAAAATGTAGCTTTTTGGCTATCAAGGAAAATTCTATGTCTGGCGCAAACCCAACACCTCTCATCACCCTGAGAATACCATCCCCACAGTGAAGCATGGTGGTGGCAGCATCAAGCTGCGGGGAAGTTTTTCATCAGCAGAGACTGGGAAACTGATCAGAATTGTATAAATTATGGATGGCTCTAAATACAGGGAAATTCTTGAGGGAAACCAGTCTTCAAGAGATTTGAGACTGGGACGGATGTTCACCTTCCAGCAGGACAATGACCATAAGCATACTGCTAAAGTAGCACTCGAGTGGTTTAAGGGGAAATGTTTAAATGTCTTGGAATGGCCTAGTCAAAGCCCAGACCTCAATCCAATTGAGAATATGTGGTATGACTTAAAGATTGCTGTACACTAGCGGAACCCATCCAACTTGAAGGAGCTGAATCAGTTTTACCTTGAAGATTGGGTAAAGTGTATAGAGACAAGAGACTTGCAGCTGTAATTGCTGCAAAAGGTGGATCTACAAAGCATGGACTTTGGGGGGTGAATAGTTATGCACGCTCAAGTTCTGCTTTTTTTATCTTATTTCTTGTTTTTTTTTGCAATCAAAAATATTTTTAAATCTTCAAAGTGGTAGGCATGTTGTGTAAATCAAATGATACAAACCACCCCCAAAATCTATTTTAATTCTAGGTTGTAAGGCAACAAAATAGGAAAAATGCCAAGGGGGGTGATTGGTTTCACAAGCCACTGTAAATACACTGGGGACAATGGGGAAGATGGGCAACACCTGGAGGGTGGTAGACACAAGCAAAGACATGTGAAACAGATCAGGGTGTGACAGGAAAAAAAATCCTGCAAAAGTTGTTGTATTGATAGATATTGTGACACACCCCCTAAACTCAAAACATGCAGAATAATGTCGGGCTGATGGCGGGGTGGGCCACATTATCATGTTTCAGGGAAGAGCCAGATGCAGACTATGTCAAAGTAACAAAAGTGTATTACTAGAACAGGGGGAAGGCAAAATGACAGGACAAGAGCAGACAGAGGTGAGTAATCCAGATCAGCAACAGACAAACAGAGAACACAGGTATAAATACACTTGGGTCAATGGGGAAGATGGGCGACACCTGGAAGGGGGGGGGGGACAAGCACAAAGACAGGTGAAACAGATCAGGGTGTGACAGTACCTCCCCCTCTAGGGGCGCCACTTGGTGTCCTACCTGGGCGCATACCTGGTTGGAAACAGGAGACAAAGGGCTGTGAGACATGGGTTTGTTTCTAGACACATGTAATTGCTGCAAAAGGTGGATCTACAAAGCATGGACCCACTTTTCATGTGTCTAGAAACAAACCCATGTCTCACAGCCCTTTGTCTCCTGTTTCCAACAGAGGGTACGAGGCAACAGAAGACAAACAGCAGAGGGGCTAATGATCATGGAGATAGGGAATGTTTGCAGGACTCGGGTGGACAGTCATACCCTCTGCCGGGGTCCGGTGGCGGTCCACTTGTTGTTGATACCTGGGGATGGTCTTGAGAAGAGCAGACCGGGCTCTCTTCCAGGTACGACGTCAGAAGCCGACAAACATCTGGGCCAAGGGTATGCCAACCTCTTCGTCTTGCTATGGGAAGAGCGGGGGCTGATAACCCAGGGAAAACTCAACGGGCGAGAGACTCGTGGCAGAGAAAGGAAGGGAGTTGCGGGCATATTCAACCCACACTAGTTGCTGTCTCCAGGTGGTTGGGTTGGCGGAGTCCAGGCAGCAAAAAGTAATCTCCAGGTCTTGGTTGGCTCACTCAGACTGGACGTTGGACTGGGGGTGGTACATGGAGGACAGGCTGGCCGAGAACCCAATGAGTGTGCAGAAGGCTTTTCAGAAATGGGACCAGAACTGAGGACCACGGTCGGAGACCATGTCCACTGGGAGTCCATGGATCCGGAAGATGTGCTGGGCCGTCCCTTTGGCAGAGGGTAGCTTGGGGAGAGGAATGTAGTGGGGGGCAATGGAAAACCAGTCCACTACTGTCAGGATGGCGGTGTTGCCATCAGACCGGGGAAGACCAGGGACGGTGAGGAACAGGCAGTGGTTGAAGGAAACCAGCCGGAGCTTGCCGGGGAGTCTTGTTCTGCACACAGATCGTGCATGCGGCAACGAATGCGGAGAAGTCAGGAACAATGGTAGGCCACCAAAAGTGTTGTCTCACAAAGGCCAGGGTCCGACGGGACCCCGGGTGGCAGGCAAGCGTGGAGGAGTATGCACAGTCCAGAACCGAGGAGCGGACAGCATCAGGAACAAAACATCCAGTTATTTGGGCCCTCCCCGGGGTTCGGCTGGAAATGCTGTGCCTCACAAACCTGCTTCCCTATTCCCCAGCTGATTGCTCTTGCCAGGCTCAAGATGGGAATGATGGTCTCGGGTTCTAGGGGTGTAGCCATGTGGCTATAGCGGTGTGAAAGCGCATCCGGCTCGACATTGTTGGATCCTGGTCGGTATGAGAGGGAGAAGTTGAACCAGGTGAAAAGCAGGGCCCCCCTAGCTTACCTGGAGTTGTGACGCTTGGCGGCGCTGAGGTTTTCCAGGTTCTTGTGGTCTGTCCATACAATGAATGTATGTCCTGCCCCCTCTAGCCAGTGCCCCCCCTGCTCCAACGGCATTCTTCACCGCGAGAAGCTCACGATTCCCCACATCGTAGTTCCTCTCCATGGCGTTGAGGCAGGAGAAGATGAGGCAGGGATGGAAATTGAGGTCCAGGGCAGAACACTAGGACAGGACAGCACCCACTCTGGCATCCGAAGCATCGGCCTCCACAATAAACTGGACGGGTCAGGATGAACCAAGATAGGAGCTGGAGTGAAACAGTGTTTGAGATCCAGGAATGCCCGGTCAGCAGCTGGGGACCATGTGAACGTAACCTTGGGAGAGGTGAGTGCAGACAGGGGGGAAGCCAGGGTGCTATAACCCCGGAAAAAACGGTGATAGAAGTTGATGAATCCCAAGAAACGTTGCAGATGCACTCTGGATGTAGCCTGGGGCCAATACACCAATGCTCTCACCTTCATGGGATCCATCTGAACACTCCCTGCAGCGATGATGTAACCCAGGAAGGGGATGGTGGAGCAATGGAATTCGCACTTCGCACTTGTTCAGGAGGCGTTGGAGAACCTGTCGGATCTGGAGCACGTGTTCTTGGGCAGAGCGGGAGAAAACGAGGATGCCGTCGAGGTAGACGAAGACAAACCGGTTCAACATGTCGCAGAGAACATCATTCACTAGAGCCTGGAACACAGCAGGGGAGTTGGTAAGGCCAAATGGCATGACCAGATACTCGTGGTGACCGCTGGTCGTGTTGAAGGCTGTCTTCCCCTCGTCCCCTTCCCATATTCACAGCAGGTGGTAGGCATTCCGTAGGTCCAGCATGGAGAACACGGTGGCCCGCTGGAGTGGCTCGAAGGTTGAGGAGATGATTGGTAACGAGTAGCAGTTCTTCACCGTGATATTGTTGAGGCCCCAGTAGCCGATACACGGGCGCAGGTTTTGTACTTCTTCTCCACAAAGAAAAACCCTGCGCCGGCGGGGAGGCAGAAGGACGGATGAACCCTGCAGCTTGGGAGTCCTCAATGTAGGTCTCTATAGCCTTGGTCTCCAGACCTTACAGAGAGTAGAGTCATCCTCTGGGCATAGTCGTACCTGCGAGTAGGTCGATCCCGAAGTCATAGGGTCGGTGTGGTGGAAGAGATGTGGCCCGGAGCTTACTGAACACCTCCTGGAGGTCCTGGTACTCCGCGGGAATGGCAAAGAGGTCCGGGGCAACTTCCGAGCCCCCAGAAAGACATACCGGAGCAGGCTGCGCTGACTTCAGGCAATGAGCATGACAGAATGGGCTCAAGCCCATGATGGCACCAGCAGACCAGTTAATAAGGGGAGCCAAGATAATCCTAATAGCACGGGAACCTGAGGAGACTTAATAAGCAATAATTGGATCGTCTTGCTGTGGTTCCCTGACACCTGTAGGTTGACGTGGGATGATATTGTGGGTGACCCGGCCTATAGAGCGCCCACCCAGCGCTTTAACATCCATTGGAATGGAGAGGGGCTGAGTGGGGATGCCCAGCTCGGACATCAGGGTAGCATCCATAAAGCTCTCATTGGCCTCAAAGTCAATGAGTACCCGGAGAGATTTCGACTGCTTACAGCAAGATAGCATTTAAAGGGGTGAGAGTAAGGGGATAGGAAAAGTTCTCCATATAGTCCATCAGAGTACCAGTGAGCCTGGTCTTGCCTCTTACCAGTGAGCCTGGTCTTGTAGTGGACAGTTGGCCACGAAATGACAAGTAGTCCCGCAATGCAGGAAACTCTTCATGTGAAGCCTGTATTGCCGTTCGGGTGAGGACAGCCTAGCTGCATCGGCTCGGGAAAAGGTGAATTGGTAGACTTTGGAAACTCTTTGGGGTACTCGGGTAGCCTCAGGTTCTCTCGGCAACGGAGCCGTCGGGGTCTTCCGGGATGTCCCAGAGGCATGGTGGAAGCCTTGGGCAGGCGAGAGAAATCAAACATCCTCTCCTACCTTAGCTCCCGTAGTCACCCATCGATCCGAATGGTCAAGGCGGTGAGCGAGTCGAAATCCGTCAGTAGTTCCTGGGCTGCAAGCTCGTCCTTTACTTCCTCCGATACTCCATGCAGGAACATGTTGAACAGTGTTTCCGGGTTCCAGGCACTATCAGCTGCCAACGTGAGGATATCCACAGTCTGCCACACAGTGGGAGTCTTGCCGAAGCTGGAGTAATTCCCGGGCAGCCTTTCTCCCGGACAATGGAGCATTGAAAACTTTCTTCACCTCTGCCACAAACTACTCCAGACTGAAGCATACCCAGGTGAGAGTCCTCCCAGAAATCAGCGTGATGAGGTACGCTATCTTAGAGCGGTCAGAGGGGAAGGAGGGGGGCTGCAGCTCGACGATGAGGGAACACTGAGCGAGAAACATCTGACAGGTGCTCAACTCTCCATCGAAGTGTTCCGGGGAGATAAGCGGGGTTCCTGGGAAATCGGGGTGTCCAGGGAGGCAACACTGCTAACAGCTGGGTCACTGAGGGGCTGGGAAGTTATAGTCGTGGTAGGCTGCCTAACAGACAACCCGTGGAATTGCTCCAGCAATGTGTTCAACACTCGGTCATGGCGTTCGGCCAAGATCTGACCACAAGGCCACGAAGCAACTCCTCGTGCCTTCCAATGGTGGCTCCTTGGGAGATGGTGTTGCGGAGCTCGTCCAAGTCTACTGGGTTAGTCATGGCCAGTTTGTACTATCATATTTCAGGGAAGACCCAGACAGTGTCGAAGTAACAGACGTTTATTACTAGAATGGTGATTACGCAAAACGACAGGTCAAGGCAGAAGTCAGTAATCCAGATCAGAGTCCAAAAGGTATAGAACGGCAGGCAGTCTCAGGGTCAAGGCAGGCAGAATGGTCAAACCCGGTAAAACCAAAAAACAGGAACTAGAAACAGACAGGAGCAAGAAGATAAACACTGGTAGGCTTGAAGAATAAAACTAACTGGCAACAGACAAACAGAGAACACGGGTATAAATACAAATGGGGACAATGGGGAAGATGGGCGACACTTGCAGGGGGGTGGAGACAAGCACAAAGACAGGTAAAACAGATCAGGGTATGACACACATAGGCTCATGTAATTAAATATTGCAAGCTTTGATAGTAGTAAGTTGTCAGCAGTACATACACAAATAAACCGATTATCTTAATTAATCTTGGAAATAAAGACCTGTAAACAAAGAGATACAATATGCGGTAATATGTATTTAGTATTTGTATTTATTATGGATCCCAATTAGCTACTGCCAAGGGGTTCAGCAAAATTAAGGTAGTTCATACAATTTAAAAACAGCAATAAGTTCAAAGATTTCACAACACACTCCACCACTAAAACATATCTACAGTACAAGATCCATGTTTAGGTGTGTGTATAGTGCGCATGTTATCTTGTCTGTGTGTATGCATGTGTGCATATGTTTGCGTTGCTTCACAGTCCCCGCTGTTCCATAAGGTGTATTTTATCTGTTTTTTTTATCAAATTTGACTGCTTGCATCAGTTACTTGATGTGGAATAGAGTTCCATGGTGTTCCATAGGTCTATGTAGTACTGTGTGCCTCCCATAGTCTGTTCTGGACTTAGGGGACTGTGAAGAGACCTCTGGTGGCATATCATGTGGGGTATGCATGGGTGTCCGTTCAAACATACAGCTCGGTGCATTCAACATGTCAATACCTCTCATAAAAACAAGTAGTGATGAAGTCAATCCCTCCTCCACTTTGAGCCAGGAGAGATTGGCATGCATCTTGTTAATATTAGCTCTCTGTGTGCATCCAAGGGCCAGCCATTCTGCCCTGTTCTGAGCCAATTGCAATTTTCCTATGTCCTTTTTTGTATCACCTGACCACACAAGTGAACAGTAGTCCAGGTGTGAAAAGAGGGCCTGTGGTACCTGCCTTGTTTGTAATGCTGTTGCGAACAAGGCAGGTCCTACAAAGTAGAGTAGCGCTTTATTATTGACAGACTTCTCCCTATCTTATCTATTGCGGTTTTTGTAAGATGGCGCCGACAGCGATGGCCTCACTTCATGTCCTTAGGAAACTATGCAGTAATACATTTATGTATTATTTCTTACATTGTTAGCCCAGAAAATTGGGTTATTACATACAGCCAGGAAGAACTGTTGGATATGAGAACGATGTCAACTTACCAACATTACGACCAGGAATACACCTTTGCCGAAGCAGATCCTTTTTTCAAACCTCCACTCTGGACAATGGTTCTAATCCCAGAGGCCAACCCAAACCAACGTCGTCGCTGCAGGAGAGGCAGATGGAGCGGCCTCCTGGTCAGAAGGCGAGCATACCTTCCACCGCTTCAAAGCATACAACTCGCCAATGTCCAGGCTCTAGACAACAAGGTGGATGACATGGCTCACTCGGGATATGGTGTCAGAGTCGGTACAACCACTGGGTTTCTTCATGCGTTGCTCCGTCAGAAACGAACATGTCCCTGGCAAGAAGACGGGAGGGTATGCCTCATGATTAACGACGCATGGTGTCGTGTATAACAACATACAGGAACTCAAGTCCTTTTGTTCATCTGACCTAGACCTACAATCAAACCCTGACGGCACTATCTTCAAAAATAATTATCTTCGATTATAGTCACAGTCGTGTATATCCCCTCCAAGCAGATAACTCAACGGTCCTGAAAGAACTTCACTGGACTATGTAAACTGGAAACCATATACCCTGAGGGTGCATTTATTTTAACGAAGCTAATTTGAGAACAAGGTTACCCAAATTCTACCAGCACATTGATTATAGCACTCGCTCGAGCAAAACATTGGACCACTGCTACTCTAACTTCCACGATGCATACAAGGCCCTCCCCCGCCCCCCCTTCGGCAAATCTGACCATGATTCCATCTTTTTGCTCCCCTCCTATAGGCAGAAACTAAAACAGGTCGTGCCCATGCTTATGTATATCCAATGCTAGTCTGACCAATCGGATTCCATGCTTTAAGATTGCGTGGATCATGTGGATATGTTCCGGGTAGCCTCAGACAATAACATCGACGTATACGCTGACTCGGTGAGTGAGTTTATTAGGAAATGCATTGGAGATTTTGTTATTTCCTCAGCAAAGCAATCAAACAAGCAAAGCGTTACTATAGAGACAAAGTAGAGTCGCAATTCAACGGATCAAACAAGAGACGTATGTGGCAGCGGCTACAAACCATCACAGATTACAAAAAAAGTCCATCCCGTCGTGGACATCAACGTCTCGCTCCCAGACAAATTAAACAACTTCTTTGCGTGCTTTGAGGACAATACAGTGCCACCGATACGGCCCGCTAACAAAGACTGTGGGCTCTCCTTCAACATGGCCGACATGAGTAAAACTTTTAAACGTGTTAACCCTCGCAAGGCTGCCCTAGAATTCTTAGCCACGCCCTCAGAGCAGGCGAGGACCAGCTGGCTTGTGTGTTTACGGACATATTCAATCCCTATCCCAGTCTGCTGGCCACAATTGTTCCAAAGAAAGTTAAGGTAGCTGATCTAAATGACTATCGTCCCGTAGCACTCACTTCTGTCATCATGAAGTACTTTGAGAAACTAATCAAGGATCATATCACCTCCACCCTCAACCGCAAGTTTTTCTTGAGGGTAGTGCAGTCTGCACAACGCATCACCGTGGGCAAACTGCTTGCCCTTCAGGACACCTACAGCACCCAATGTCACAGGAAGGCCAAAAAGATCATCTAGGACAACAATCACCCGAGCCACTGCCTGTTCCCACCGCTATTATCCAGAAGGTGAGGTCGGTACAGGTGCATCAAAGCTGGGACTGAGAGACTGAAAACAGTTTTAACCTCAAGGCCATCAGACTGTTAAACAGCCATCACTAAAATAGAGTCTGCTGCCAACAGTAACGTTTTTTTACTTGAGGTTATTGTTTATAGGGGTGCCAGGTAGGTTGTGCCTACCAGAGAAAATGTTGATTTCTCCTTTTGGTTTGAGTCCCGTCTGGTCCGTCAAGTCTACACCAATACAAAGGACTCAAGTAAAAGTCAGGATGGACATACGCTTTTCATAAACCCTTAAAACATTGGAAATAACTTCAAAACAACTGTTTCTTTTGCGTGGGTTGTATTACCAACATAAATGATCACACACACATAATGATGTAACAAATAATGAGCTCTGGTTCCTCCAGAAAAGTCCTGTACCTTGGGCCTAAAAGAGTCCAGCCTGGTAAAGGAGTTCAGGGAACTCAAATGACCTTAGTCACGCAATGTTTGTCAGTTCATAAAATTGTAGCGTAAACCCAGTCTCAATCACACAATCAAAATATTAACTAATTTTATTAACTATTTTACCACACAACCATAAAGAGTATCAAATCTCAAGTCTTCAACTACAACTGACCACATAAATCCTCAGGGTCTACATCACACCAAAACAAATGAAATACCTTATACAAAAAGGTTGTAGTCAGTCAGTCAGTCAGTCAGTCAGACAATCCAATCCGCCAACAGATCTCCAGCAGAGAAAGGCCACGAAGAACAACTGAGATGTGTATTCCAAAGGAAGCAATAAGTGGCTCTGATCCTGTGTAAACTTGCGATTAGGCTACAAAGCACACTTTTAAATACAACAAAACAAACGGAGTAAAGAAGATAAGGAAAAGCGGGTTGAACACATCCTCATTCGTGTCTCCATCACAACCTCACTTTTGTGCAGCTGATGCTGGCTATTTAATTGGGAGTTAAAGGGGAAGCAGCATATTGGAAGGAGAAGCACTGAGACGGTTCAGACAAATTCAGGGCCGTCATACAACATAGCCTCAAATCACTGGCAACTTTCTTAAATTAATTTAATAATGGTATCACTAGTCACTTTAAAAAATGCCACTTGAATAATATTTACATATCCTACATTACTCATCTCATACAGTGCCTTGCGAAAGTATTCGGCCCCCTTGAACTTTGCGACCTTTTGCCACATTTCAGGCTTCAAACATAAAGATATAAAACTGTATTTTTTTGTGAAGAATCAACAACAAGTGGGACACAATCATGAAATGGAACGACATTTATTGGATATTTCAAACTTTTTTAACAAATCAAAAACTGAAAAATTGGGCGTGCAAAATTATTCAGCCCCTTTACTTTCAGTGCAGCAAACTCTCTCCAGAAGTTCAGTGAGGATCTCTGAATGATCCAATGTTGACCTAAATGACTAATGATGATAAATACAATCCACCTGTGTGTAATCAAGTCTCCGTATAAATGCACCTGCACTGTGATAGTCTCAGAGGTCCGTTAAAAGAGCAGAGAGCATCATGAAGAACAAGGAACACACCAGGCAGGTCCGAGATACTGTTGTAAAGAAGTTTAAAGCCGGATTTGGATACAAAAAGATTTACCAAGCTTTAAACAAATCAAATCAAATCAAATTTTATTTGTCACATACACATGGTTAGCAGATGTTAATGCGAGTGTAGCGAAATGCTTGTGCTTCTAGTTCCGACAATGCAGTAATAACAAGTAATCTAACTAACAATTCCAAAACTACTGTCTTGTACACAGTGTAAGGGGATAAAGAATATGTACATAAGGATATATGAATGAGTGATGGTACAGAGCAGCATAGGCAAGATACAGTAGATGGTATCGAGTACAGTATGTACAAATGAGATGAGTATGTAAACAAAGTGGCATAGTTTAAAGTGGCTAGTGATACATGTATTACATAAGGATACAGTCAATGATATAGAGTACAGTATATACGTATGCATATGAGATGAATAATGTAGGGTAAGTAACATTATATAAGGTAGCATTGTTTAAAACCTCTTACTTCTACCCCCTCCTTTTTCGAACATTCTGTTAAAAATCGCGCAACTTTTCAGCGTCCTGCTACTCATGCCAGGAATATAGTATATGCATATGATTAGTATGTGTGGATAGAAAACACTCTGAAGTTTCTAAAACTGGTTAAATCACGGCTGTGACTATAACAGATCGTGTGTTTCATTGAAAAACGCAAGAAAAACTGCTCTCTGAAAGCTAAAAATAATTTCCATAAGTCACTTCCACGAGTTGTTAAAAGAGGACAAAATGTAATATCGACCTGCATGCAATTCATACAAATTCCACACGATGTCGCCATTGTCGTCATTTTCAATTGAATTAATTGTTGGAAAATCCATCTATCTGGCATCCGTTTCTTCCAGTCTTCACCCGGATGTTGTTAATGAAGACATTGGCAGCCATTGATTTGCAAACGAGGAGCTATTGAATATACATCGCCCTGTAATCATTTTGATAGATTATAAACGTTTACTAATACCTAAAGTTGGATTACAAAAGGATTTCGAAGTGTTTTGTGAAAGTTTATCGTCGACTTTTTTAATTTAAAAAAATTACGCAGCGTTTAAAAACTATGTTTTTTTCTGAATGACACAGCTTCCATACAAAGCTATTTTGGGTATATATGGACCGATTTAAACGAAAAAAAGACCCAATAGTGATGTTTATGGGGCATATAGGAGTGCCAAGAAAGAAGCTCGTCAAAGGTAATGAATGTTTTATATTTTATTTCTGCGTTTTGTGCTGCGTCGGATAAGCAGAGTCTTTGTTTACGTCGCATTCAGGGATTTTCAGGTGGTGCATGCTATCAGATAATACCTTCTCATGCTTTCGCCGAAAAGCATTTTAAAAATCTGACTTGCTGGCTAGGTTCACAACGAGTGTAGCTTTAATTTAATACCCTGCTTGTGAATTTTGATCAAGGTTTGAGTTGTAACGAGTACATTTAGCATTTAGCGTAGCGCATTTGCATTTCCAGGTGTCTACTTGAGACATCTGCGTCTCAAGTAGAATCAAGAAGTTAAAGTGGCTAGTGATATATTTACATCATTTCCCATCAATTCCCATTATTAAAGTGGCTGGAGTTGAGTCAGTGTCAGTGTGTTGGCAGCAGCCACTCAGTGTTAGTGGTGGCTGTTTAACAGTCTGATGGCCTTGAGATAGAAGCTGTTTTTCAGTCTCTCGGTCCCAGCTTTGATGCACCTGTACTGACCTCGCCTTCTGGATGATAGCGGGGTGAACAGGCAGTGGCTCGGGTGGTTGATGTCCTTGATGATCTTTATGGCCTTCCTGTGACATCGGGTGGTGTAGGTGTCCTGGAGGGCAGGTAGTTTGCCCCCGGTGATGCGTTGTGCAGACCTCACTACCCTCTGGAGAGCCTTACGGTTGAGGGCGGTGCAGTTGCCATACCAGGCGGTGATACAGCCCGCCAGGATGCTCTCGATTGTGCATCTGTAGAAGTTTGTGAGTGCTTTTGGTGACAAGCCGAATTTCTTCAGCCTCCTGAGGTTGAAGAGGCGCTGCTGCGCCTTCTTCACGATGCTGTCTGTGTGAGTGGACCAATTCAGTTTGTCTGTGATGTGTATGCCGAGGAACTTAAAACTTGCTACCTTCTCCACTACTGTTCCATCGATGTGGATAGGGGGGTGTTCCCTCTGCTGTTTCCTGAAGTCCACAATCATCTCCTTAGTTTTGTTGACGTTGAGTGTGAGGTTATTTTCCTGACACCACACTCCGAGGGCCCTCACCTCCTCCCTGTAGGCCGTCTCGTCGTTGTTGGTAATCAAGCCTACCACTGTTGTGTCGTCCGCAAACTTGATGATTGAGTTGGAGGCGTGCGTGGCCACGCAGTCGTGGGTGAACAGGGAGTACAGGAGAGGGCTCAGAACGCACCCTTGTGGGGCCCTAGTGTTGAGGATCAGCGGGGAGGAGATGTTGTTGCCTACCCTCACCACCTGGGGGCGGCCCGTCAGGAAGTCCAGTACCCAGTTGCACAGGGCGGGGTCGAGACCCAGGGTCTCGAGCTTGATGACGAGCTTGGAGGGTACTATGGTGTTGAATGCCGAGCTGTAGTCGATGAACAGCATTCTCACATAGGTATTCCTCTTGTCCAGATGGGTTAGGGCAGTGTGCAGTGTGGTTGAGATTGCATCGCCTGTGGACCTATTTGGGCGGTAAGCAAAATGGAGTGGGTCTAGGGTGTCAGGTAGGGTGGAGGTGAGGAGCACTGTGCAAGCGATAATATTGAAATGGAAGGAGTATCAGACCACTGCAAATCTACCAAGACCTGGCCGTCCCTCTAAACTTTCAGCTCATACAAGAGGAAGACTGATCAGAGATGCAGCCAAGAGGCCCATGATCACTCTGGATGAACTGCAGAGATCTACAGCTGAGGTGGGAGACTCTGTCCATAGGACAACAATTGCACAAATCTGGCCTTTATGGAAGAGTGGCAAGAAGAAAGCCATTTCTTAAAGATATCCATAAAAAGTGTTGTTTAAAGTTTGCCACAAGCCACCTGGGAGACACACCAAACATGTGGAAGAAGGTGCTCTGGTCAGATGAAACCAAAATTGAACTTTTTGGCAACAATGCAAAACGTTATGTTTGGCGTAAAAGCAACACAGCTGAACACACCATCCCCACTGTCAAACATGGTGGTGGCAGCATCATGGTTTGGGCCTGCTTTTCTTCAGCAGGGACAGGGAAGATGGTTAAAATTGATGGAAAGATGGATGGAGCCAAATACAGGACCATTCTGGAAGAAAACCTGATGGAGTCTGCAAAAGACCTGAGACTGGGACGGAGATTTGTCTTCCAACAAGACAATGATCCAAAACATAAAGCAAAATCTACGATGGAATGGTTCAAAAATAAACATATCCAGGTGTTAGAATGGCCAAGTCAAAGTCCAGACCTGAATCCAATCGAGAATCTGTGGAAAGAACTGAAAACTGCTGTTCACAAATGCTCTCCATCCAACCTCACTGAGCTCGAGCTGTTTTGCAAGGAGGAATGGGAAAAAATTTCAGTCTCTCGATGTGCAAAACTGATAGAGACATACCCCAAGCGACTTACAGCTGTAATCGCAGCAAAAGGTGGCGCTACAAAGTATTAACTTAAGGGGGCTGAATAATTTTGCACGCCCAATTTTTCAGTTTTTGATTTGTTAAAAAAGTTTGAAATATCCAATAAATGTCGTTCCACTTCATGATTGTGTCCCACTTGTTGTTGATTCTTCACAAAAAAATACAGTTTTATATCTTTATGTTTGAAGCCTGAAATGTGGCAAAAGGTCGCAAAGTTCAAGGGGGCCGAATACTTTCGCAAGGCACTGTATGTAGCGAGGATCCGCCGACTAGAGTATACAGTTCACAGTGGTGGGTGTTATAAGGGGCTTTGGTGACAAAACTAATGGTACTGTGATAGACTGCATCCAGTTTGCTGAGTAGAGTGTTGGAAGCTATTTTGTAAATGACATCCCAGAAGATGAGGATCGGTAGGATAGTGTTTGAGTGAGAGAGAGTGATGTTGAGGTAGGTGAGATGAAATGCAGTTTTTGTAAATTCGTGTTGTCCATATTTAGTATCACACTCAGACATCCAGAGATTCAGAATTTTATAATGATGACTTGGCTATATACACGGTCCCAGACTTGGTGAATCAGTACCGCTTGCTGTGCTGTAGCAGATAGAACAGTCTATGACTTGGGTAGCTGGAGTCTTTCACAATTTCTAGGGCCTTCCTCTGACATCGCCTGATATAGAGGTTTGAGTTTGTTGTCCTGGCAGCACCCTATCATGTTACTGACCCGCTCCCTATAGGCTGTCCCATTGTCGTCTGTGATCAAGCCAACCACCGTTGTGTCGTCAGCAAACTTAATAATGGTGTTGGAGTCTTGTGCGGCCACACAGTCGTAGGTGAACAGGGAGTACAGGAAGGGACTAGGGTTGAATATTTTCCAGGTATATTACATATGTTCCATCCTGAGAATAAATCACTTTTCTCTGGAGAGCCCTTCTTTGTCTACAACCATTCAGCATCGTTCACACCCTCTTAAGCTTTATTCCCAACCATCTCTTTAAGGGTTGATCCGAGCATTCTGTGCTAACAGCAGACAAGAACCCACGCTAACTTGCTAGCTACTTCCAGACACAAATGAGAGAACAGCTCACTGAACATTACTCTCCCTAGCAGAGCTGGATAGGTTGTTATGTTATCCAGACTGTTGGTGAATGCAACTGTGCTGTCAGATTGTCTGCTCATAAATTCAGAGCGTTTCGCTCTCGGAGTGTTCAGAGCCCACACTTGATGCTCTGGCCGACGAGTTGGGTTGATCCAAATGTTCTGACGGCAGTCAAGCACCCAAGTAAGCTACTAGCTACTTCCAGACACAAATGAGAGAACACCCCACTCTGACAATTTTACTCACTCTAGCTGGTTCTGCAGTTTTCATGTTATCCAGAGCATTGGTGACTGTAACTGTGCTGATGAAAAGAATTTAACTTCTCTAGGGTAAGGGGCAGCATTTGGAATTTTGGATGAAAAGCGTGCCCAAATTAAACTGCCTTCTCCTCAGGCCCAGGATATGCATACAATTAGTAGATTTGGTTAGAAAACACTCTAAAGTTTAACTTGTTATGGATGCAATCCCGATATCGGGATAAATAGCATAGCTCTACATACAATAAATATTACTATAAATATTTATATTCATGAAATCACAAGTGCAATATAGGAAAACACAGCTTAGCCTTTTGTTAATCTACCTGTCGTGTCAGATTTTGAAATTGTGCTTTACAGCGAAAGCAATCCAAGCGTTTGTGTAAGTTTATCGATCGCACGATAAAACATTAAGTACACTTAGCATAGCTCGGTCACGAAAATCAGAAAAGCAATCAAATTAATCGTTTACCTTTGATGATCTTCGGATGTTTTCACTCGCGAGACTCCCAGTTACACAACAAATGTTCCGTTTGTTCCATAAAGATGATTTTTATATCCAAAATACCTCTGTTTGTTTGTTGCGTTATATTCAGAAATCCACAGGAAAGAGCGACCACGACAACGCAGACGAAAATTCCAAATAGTTTCCATAATGTCCATAGAAACATGTCAAATTTTTTTTATAATCATTCCTCAGGTTGTTTTTAAAATATATAATAGATAAGATATCAACCGCAAATGTCTTTCACAGTAGGAGAGGGAAAAACAATAGCTGTCCAAATTCTGTTGCGCGAGCAAAACTCATGTGACCACTTGACGCGATGTTATCGTTCTGGCTAATTTTTCAAAATAAAAGCCTGAAACTATGTCGGAACACTGTTGATACCTTGAGGAAGCGATGGGAAAATGGAATCTGGTTCATATCCCTTTAAATCCAGCAAAGGAAGGCTATGGAACAAATAGAAGCCACTTCCTGCTTTGATTTTCCTCAGGGTTTCGCCTGCAATATCAGCTCTGTTATACTCACAGACAATATTTTGACAGTTTTGGAAACTTTGGAGTGTTTTCTATCCAATACTAATAATAATATGCATAAATTAGCAACTGAGAGTGAGGAGCTGGCCGTTTACAATGGGCACCTTTTCATCCAAGCTACTCAATACTGCCCCTGCAGCCATAAAAAGTTAAATAATGTCTGTGAGTATAACAACTGATTTGGCAGGCGAAAACCCTGAGAAAAATCTATTCAGGAAGATGGAGTTTTTGTTTGTTTTAGTTTTCTATTCAATGCCATTACAGTATCCATTGACTTAGGACTCAAATTGCAGTTCCTATGCCTTCCACTAGATCCACTAGTCAACAGTCTTTCAGACTTGTATTCTGAAAAATGAGGGAGTAAGAGCAGTCTGAATGAGTGGACCCTGCCGTGTCACAGAGTTTTTTCATGCGCGCGACCGAGAGAGTGCCTTTCTTGTTTACCTTTTATACTGATGACGTTATTGTCCGGTTGAAATATTATCGATTATTTAGGCTAAAAACAATCTGAAGATTGAATATAAACATCGTTTGACATGTTTCTATGAACTTTACGGATACAATTTAGATTTTTTTGTCTGCCTGTTGTGACTGCGTTTGAGCCTGTGGGTTACTGAAGAAAACGCATAAACAAAACGGAGGTTTTCGGATATAAAGAGAGACTTTGTCAAACAAAAGGAACATTTATTGAATAAAGGAATGTCTTCTGAGTGCAATCATATGAAGATCATCAAAGGTAAGTGATTAATTTTATCTCTCTATTTCTGACTTGTGTAACTCTTCTACTTGGCTGGTTACTGTTTGTAATGATTTGTCTGCTGGGCTATGTTCTCAAATAATCGTAAGGTATGCTTTTGCCGTAAGCATTTTTTAAATCTGACATCGTGGTTGGATTCACAAGAAGTTAATCGTTAAACCTATGTAAAATAGTTGTATCTTTTCTGAATTTTTCTAATGAGTATTTCTGCATTTGAATTTGGCGCTCTGCAATCTCACTGGATGTTGGCAAGGTGGGGTGCTAAGCGTCCCACATACCCTGAGAGGTTAATTACTCTTTTTTTGCCAACATCAGCCATCCAACTGTAGTTGAGCGTTCGTAAAATCATAATTCTGCACTCTGGCACACTGCACTCTGGCACACTCAGATGAGAGTGCTCTGAAATCAGAGTAGATGGCCAGACTGAATTTACGAACACACCTGAAATGGTTACTTGCATAGTGGAGTCTTTTGTTAAGACATGTAGTTAGGTAAACAATGAACCATAATCCCAACTCATTACTACCCTGCGTGAATATGCAAGTCATTAACCAACCAGGTTCAATGTTAGCTAGCTTAAATTAGGCACTAATTACACTTACACTAGCCAAGCAAATGGCTCTGAGATATGAATAATAAGATCATACATTAGCTAGTGAGCCATCCAGCTAACATTACTTTATGTCGAAATTAGAAATTTATAATATCTGAAAATGAAGCTAGGTGGACTATCTTACCGTGGTCTGCAATTGGAGTAGATAGCCAGATCGAATTATAATTAATCTATAAACAGTTAATGCATTGGCATTCTATTGAAATGGATACTTGCATAGTGGAGTCTTTTTGTTAAGACATGTTTTTTTTTACCTTTATTTAACAAGGCAAGTCAGTTAAGAACAAATTCTTATTTTCAATGACGCCCTAGGAACAGTGGGTTAACTGCCTGTTCATGGGCAGAACGACAGATTTGTACCTTGTCAGCTCGGGGTTTGGGGGTGACCAGTGGAGCGTGTGCTACGAGTGGGTGCTGCTATGGTGACCAGTGAGCTGAGATAAGGCGGGGCTTTACCTAGCATAGACCCAACTCATGATGTTACTAACCTGCATGAATCTACAGGTAGCTAACTAACCAAGTTTAATGTTAGCTAGCTAACATCAGGCTGTAACTAGCCAAGCAAATGGCTCTCAGATACAAATAATAAGATCATACACATAACATTAGCTAACCAACTAACAGTACACCATAACTTGAAATTAAACCACTTTCTGTCAAAATTTGAAACATGTAATATCTGAAAATGTAGCTAGCTAGACTATCTTAGACTATCCATCAAAGATGGATGCGTCTCCTGTCGGATTACATGGTTGCAATTAGTTTGAAGATGTAATCCGGAGACAGGTGTTTTCTCTATCTCCTTAGCTATCATACTCGAATTCCACTGATTTCAAAACTCGGTCCTCCAGAAAGTGGAGAGCAACACTTTTACTACGCGATACGTAAAAATAAAAGCTGCTTTACACAGGATTACCTAGACATACTGACCAGTTTAACCCTTGTGCTGTCTTAACTTCTTGATAGGGGGCAGTATTTTCACGTCCGGTTAGATTTGGATAGAAAACACTCTGAAGTTTCTAAAACTGTTTGAATCATGTCTGTGAGCATAACATAACTTATTTAGCAAGCGAAACCCAGAGGACAAACCATTCAGATTTTGTTTTTTGAGGTCACTCTCTATTCAATGGTTTTCATTGGGAATCCAGATTTCTAAGGGACCTTTTTGCAGTTCCTATCGCTTCCACTGGATGTCAACAGTCTTTAGAAATTGGTTGAGGTTTTTCCTTTGTGTAATGAAGAAGTACGGCCATCTTGAACGAGGTTAACTTGAAGTGTACTGTTAGAAAGAGGCGCATGACCAGAAAGCTAGCTACAGTTTGTTTTCCTCCTGTATTGAACACAGACAATCCCGTCTTCAATTTTATCGATTATTTACGTTAAAAATGACCTAAAGTTGTATTACAAAAGTAGTTTGAAATGTTTTGGCAAAGTTTGCAGGTAACTTTTGAGATATTTTGTAGTCACGTTGCGCAAGTTGGAACCGGTGTTTTTCTGGATCAAACGCGCCAAATAAATGGACATTTTGGATATATATCGACGGAAGTAATCGAACAAAAGGACCATTTGTGATATTTATGGGATACATTGGAGTGCCAAATAAAGAAGCTTGTCAAAGGTAAGGCATTCATTATTTTTTTATTTCTGTGTTTTGTGTTGCGCCTGCAGGGTTGAAATATGCTTTTCTCTCTTTGTTTACGGAGGTGCCATCCTCAGATAATAGCATCATTTGTTTTCGCCGAAAAGCCTTTTTGAAATCTGACATGTTGGCTGGATTCACAACAAGTGGAGCTTTAATTTGCTATCTTGCATGTGTGATTTAATGAACACACCTGAAATGGTTACATATCCCAGAGAGGTTAAGGGTCAAAAATGACCCGTCACCTATGTTTAACAGCAGAGAAAAGCCCCTAAATGATTTGGGGCACCTTAAATACAATTTTGGGAGAAAAAGCCAACTTGGCTCCTTTATTCATTGAGTCAGATGGCTCATTCATCACAAAGCCCACTGATATTGCAAACTACTTTAATTACATTTTCATTGGCAAGCTAAGCAAACTTAGGGATGACATGCCAGCAACAAACACTGACACTACACATCCAAGTATATCAGACCAAATTATGAGAGACAAGAATTGTACTTTCGAGTTCCATAATGTCAGTGTGTAAAAGGTGAAAAACATATTGTTGTCTATCAACAATGACAAGCCACCAGGGTCTGACAATCTAGATGGAAAACTACTGAGGATAATATTGCCACTCCTATTTGCCACATCTTCAATTTAATCCTACTAGAGAGCGTGTGCCCTCAGGCCTGGAGGGAAGCTAAAGTCATTCCGCTACCCAAGAATAGTAAAGCCCCCTTTACTGGCTCAAATAGTGACCAATCATCCTGTTCCCAACCCTTAGTAAACTTCTGGAAAGAATTGTGTTTGACCAGATACAATGCTATTTTACAGTAAACAAACTGACAACAGAATTTCAGCATGCTTATAGGGAAGGACACATAGCAACAAGGAGATTACTGTACACCAATTATTGATCTCATCTACACTGATTCTATACTTGATAATGTCTGAGATTAATTGAGGTCATAATAAGACTCATCGACATCTGAGGGTAGACGATAAGTGATTGAGTTCCCCCAACTCCAATATTGGAGAACCCACCAAGATGGTGTTTTTCACAGTCATTTTCTCAATGGGTGCGTGCTTATTAGTAACTGGAATAACCAATTTCATAAATGTGTCAAGTGCAGCGTCTGGTTGCTCCTCATTACATACTACAGACAAGCAAATATTCTTTACATCATCAACATATGAATCACTACAAAACTTATTGTATGACCTCTTATACACTATATTAGGCCCAGCCTATGGATTTGGATACTGCTTTAAAGGAAATTTCTGCAGCATTAGTAAAGGTGTGATAAATACATGCTGATTTCATTCCTGTGCTGTTTGTAAATAGCCTGGTAGGTTGACTGACAACCTGAACCAGATTGCAGGCACTGGTTACAGTTTGACGTTTTTTCTTGAGTGGGCAGCTTGATGAGTGCCAGTCAATATTTAATAATGGCTGTGTGTTGAGTTATTCTGAGGGGAAAGCAAATTTACACTGTTATAGAAGCCGTACACTCACTACTTTACATTGTAGCAAAGTGTCATTTCTTCAGTGTTGTCATGTGAAAAGATATACTCAAATATTTACAAAAATGTGAGGGGTGTACTCACTTTTGTGATATACTGTATATCTCCCTCGCTAACTTTAAGCATCAGCTATCAGAGCAGCTTACCGATCGCTGCAGCAATACAGTACACAGCCCATCTGTAAGTAGCCCATCAAACTACCTACCTCATCCCAGTATTTGTTTTTGTTTTTCTGCTCTTTTGCACACCAGTATCTTTCTACTTACACGTCCTCATCTGCACATCTATCACTCACTCGTGTTAATTACTAAATTGTAATTACTTCGCCACTATGGCCTATTTATTGCCTTACCTCCTTACTCCCCCCCCCCCCCCCCCGCAGCTACTTGCCCAAGCCTCCCCAGCTTCTCCTTTACCCAAATCCAGATAGCAGATGTTCTGAAAGAGCTGCAAAACCTGGACCCGTTTCTATTTCTGAAACTATCCGCCGCAATTGTCGCAACCCCTATTACCAGCCTGTTCAACCTCTCTGTCATATCGTCTGAGATCCCCAAGGATTGGAAAGTTGCCGCAGTCATCCCCCTCTTTAAAGGGGGAGACACCCTGGACCCAAACTGTTACAGACCTATATCCATCCTGCCCTGCCTATCTAAGGTCTTCGAAAGCCAAGTCAACAAACAGATCACTGACCGTCTCGAATCCCACCATACCTTCTCCGCTGTGCAATCTGGTTTCCGAGCCGGTCACGGGTGCACCTCAGCCACGCTCAAGGTACTGAACGATATCATAACCGCTATCAATAAAAGACAGTACTGTGCAGCCTTCTTCATTGACCTGGCCAAGGCTTTCGACTCTGTCAATCACCATATTCTTATCGGCAGACTCAGTAGCCTCGGTTTTTCTAATGACTGCCTTGCCTGGTTCAACAACTACTTTGCAGACAGAGTTCAGTGTGTCAAATCGGAGGGCATGTTGTCCGGTCCTCTGGCAGTCTCTATTGGGGTGCCACAGGGTTCAAATCTCGGGCCGACTCTTTTCTCTGTATATATCAATGATGTTGCTCTTGCTGCGGGCGATTCCCTGATCCACCTCTACACAGACGACACCATTCTGTATACTTCAGGCCCTTCCTTGGACACTGTCCTATCTAACCTCCAAACGAGCTTCAATGCCATACAACACTCCTTCCGTGGCCTCCAACTGCTCTTAAACGCTAGTAAAACCAAATGCATGCTTTTCAACCATTCGCTCCCTGCACCAGCACACCCGACTAGCATCACCACCCTGGATGGTTCCAACCTAGAATATGTGGACATCTATAAGTACCTAGGTGTCTGGCTAGACTGTAAACTCTCCTTCCAGACTCATATCAAACATCTCCAATCTAAAATCAAATCTAGAGTTGGCTTTCTATTCCGCAACAAAGCTTCCTTCACTCACGCTGCCAAACTTACCCTAGTAAACTGATTATCCTACCGATCCTCGACTTCGGCGAAGTCATCTACAAAATAGCTTCCAATACTCTACTCAGCAAACTGGATGCAGTTTATCACAGTGCCATCCGTTTTGTTACTAAAGCCCCTTATACCACCCACCACTGCGACCTGTATGCTCTAGTCGGCTGGCCCTCGCTACATATTCGTCGCCAGACCCACTGGCTCCAGGTCATCTACAAGTCCATGCTAGGTAAAGCTCCGCTTTATCTCAGTTCACTGGTCACGATGGCAACACCCACCCGTAGCACGCGCTCCAGCAAGTGTATCTCACTGATCATCCCTAAAGCCAGCACCCCTTTTGGCCGCCTTTCCTTCCAGTTCTCTGCTGCCTGTGACTGGAATGAATTGCAAAAATCGCTGAAGTTGGAGACTTTTATCTCCCTCACCAACTTTAAACATCTGCTATCTGAGCAGCTAACCGATCGCTGCAGCTGTACATAGTCCATCAGTAAATAGCCCATCCAATTGACCTACCTCATCCCCATACTGTTTATATTTATTTACTTTTCTGCTCTTTTGCACACCAATATCTCTACCTGTACATGACCATCTGATCATTTATCACTCCAGTGTTAATCTGCAAAATTTTTATTATTCGCCTACCTCCTCATGCCTTTTGCACACAATGTATATAGACTCTTTTTTTCTACTGTGTTATTGACTTGTTTATTGTTTACTCCATGTGTAACTCTGTGTTGTTGTCTATTCACACTGCTATGCTTTATCTTGGCCAGGTCGCAGTTGTAAATGAGAACTTATTCTCAACTAGCCTACCTGGTTAAATAAAGGTGAAATAAAAAATAAAATAAAAACTTGGGCTGCCAGACTTAATTGCCAAATACCTTTTGCCTCATCCCTCTCAACCATACCATTTTTCAATTTCTCATCAATCTAAGAGGATTTAACAGTTGGATAACAGCAAGGGGATTTAACAGATGGTGTGACAAAAGCATTTCCTAACAGACCTGTTCACTTTTTGTTTTTACTTTTAAGATTGGAACCAACATGCAGTACCTCCAGCAGGAAGAGGCAAGAGCCATTCTTTCGCTAGCTCATATTACAGGATACTTCAGAAAGGGTCAATAAATAGGTTATTAATTAACGTTCTGCTTATGAAGGTTCTCTCATGATCCACAGGTTACTGTTAGGGTGGGGACTGGTATTTAAATGGGTTGATGGACCTGCAAAGTTTGCGTTTGTGTGTGTGTGTGTGTGTGTGTCCGAACCAAGATTATTTAGAGTAGTCCAACCTGAGACTACTGCACCTTCTTGTCCCATGCTGGAGACCAAGACTTGATGACAACCTGTTATAATGGTGCCAACATTTTGTGGTTGATCTTTCAGTGGGGGAGTGGGTGAATGTGTCAAAGACCTGACTCGGCCCATCACTGTGCGGTATGGCTCGTTTTTGTTGTTTGCGTGTTTGTGTCCCGAGGAACTTAGTTCCAGAAGTAAGACACTTTCAATTAATTTAGGTTGTGGATTTTCATCAAGGTAAGTGTTTCTTGGTGTAACGTTATTCCCAGGCTATTGCACACACAGCATATAAACTCAGCAAAAAAAGAAACATCCCTTTTCAGGACCCTGTCTTTCAAAGATAATTCGTAAAAATCAAAATAACTTCACAGATACTCATTGTAAAGGGTTTAAACTCTCCTTCATGCTTGTTCAATGAACCATAAACAATTAATGAATATGCACCTGTGGAACGGTCATTAAGACACTAACAGCTTACAGACGGTAGGCAATTAAGGTCACAGTTATGAAAACTTAGGACACTAAAGAGGCCTTTCTACTGACTCTGAAAAACACCAAAAGAAGGGTCCAGGGTCCCTGCTCATCTGCGTGAACGTGCCTTAGACATGCTGCAAGGAGGCATTAGGCCTGCAGATGTGGCCAGGGCATTAAATTGCAATGTCCGTACTGTTAAACGCCTAAGACAGCGCTACAGGGAGACAGGATGGACAGCTGATCTTCCTCGCAGTGGTAGAACACATGTAACAACTTTTGCACAGGATCGGTACATCTAAATATCACACCTGCGGGACAGGTGCAGGATGGCAACAATAACTGCCCGAGTTACACCAGAACCGACCAATCCCTCCATCAGACTGTCTGCAATAGGCTGAGAGAGGCTGAACTGAGGGCTTGTAGGGCTGTTGTAAGGCAGGTCCTCACCAGACATCACCTGCAACAACGTCACCTATGGGCACAAACCCACCATCGCTGGACCAGACAGGACTGTAAAAAGTGATCTTTACTGACGAGTCACAGTTTTTTCTCACCAGGGGTGATGGTTAGATTTGCGTTTATCGTCAAAGGAATGAGCGCTACACCGAGGCCTGTACTCTGGAGCAGGATCGATTTGGAGGTGGAGGGTCCGTTATGGTCTGGGGCGGTGTGTCACAGCATCATCAGACTAAGCTTTTTGTCATTGCAGGCAATCTTAATGCTGTGCGTGGCAGGGAAGACATCCTCCTTCCTCATGTGGTACCCTTCCTGCAGGCTCATCCTGACATGACCCTCTAGCATGATAATGCCACTAGGCATACTGCTCATTGAGCACATCTGGGACCTGTTGGAGGGCTAGGGCCATTCCCCCCAGAAATGCTCAATATATATAATCAGTATCCTATAACGATGTTTATCATCAGCACTGTTTGGCGCGTTGGTAACACATTTACCTTTAGATTAGACGAACAGAGTTCTAATCTCACTCAGCATCATGATTAATGAAATCTCATTCTAACCAATAATGGGCCGTGCTCATTATAAACACATTGTGATTTAGTTTCGGTATGAGACTAACTTTTCTTATGATTTTGTTTGCAGAGCATATAGGCTTGCAGTTTATCGCCAGTTCACCCTATAGGCACAAAAGAGAATTGGACAAGGTGTAACACCAAACCCAAACATCGTGGGAAATCGTGCATTTGTCCCTCTACACCAAACGTGATCACGACACGCAGGTTAAAATATCGAAACAAACTCTGAACCAATTACATTAATTTGGGGACAGGTCGAAAGGATTAAACATGTATGGCAATTTAGCTAGTTAGCTTGCACTTGCTAGCTAATTTGTCCTATTTAGCTAGCTTGCTGTTGCTAGCTAATTTGTCCTGGGATATAAACATTGAATTGTTATTTTACCTGAAATGCACAAGGTCTTCTACTCTGACAATCAATCCACACATAAAATGGCCAACCAAATCGTTTCTAGTCATCTCTCCTCCTTCCAGGCTTTTTCATCTTTGAACTTATATGGTGATCGGCATCTAAACTTTCATAGTATTACCACGACAACCGTCAAAACAGTTCGTCTTTCAATCACCCACATGGGTATAGCCAATGAGGAGATGGCACATGAGTACCTGCTTCTATAAACCAATAAGGAGATGGGAGAGACAGGACTTGCAGCGCGATCTGCATCAGAAATAGAAAGGAGTTCTATTTTAGCCCTTGGCATCACAGACGCTCGTTGGCGCACACGAGCAGTGTGGGTGAGATAATTGAATAACATGGATTTCTACATTTATTTTGTGAAGCTTGCGCACCCCACGTGTCCGGTCTGGTCAGGATGTAAGGCGTGTGTCGTTTCTTCCATAAGGCTCGCGCCAGAAGCAAAGACATTGAATACAAGTTTGAATAAAACCAGTTAATTTAGTAAATCTTGCCTAGCCTAAGACATAGACCTAATGCCTGCGCCTTATGTAAAAAATAGTATTAGTTAGCTTGTCCACTATAACAACAGGTTCAAGCGTAGCCAGAATAACTTGCTTTGAAGATGAAACTACTTTCAGTGCGCACTAATCCCGTGCCGCTGTCGCTGGAGGAGTGACTTCAACTAGCATTGGATTGGAAAGGAATGGTAACTACACTGGGCAGATAGTTGTCAGAGTCAAAGTAGACTTAAATAATATATGTAATTTAGCAGACGTCTTCATCCAAAGAGAATTGGGTATATGGTAGTGGAAACTGTCACGCCCATAGAGAGGTTTTCATTCTCTACTTTGGTTAGGCCGGGGGGTGACTAGGGTGGGCAGTCTAGTTTCTTTTCTTTGTGTATGGCCGGGTATGGTTCTCAATCAGAGGCAGCTGTCTATCGTTGTCTCTGATTGAGAATCATACTTAGGCAGCTTTTTCCCACCTGTGTTTTGTGGGTAGTTGTTTACTGTTTTGTGTCTGCACCAGACAGAACTGTTTTGTTTTGTTCTACTTTGTTATTTTGTTTCAGTGTTCAGTTTGAATAAATTATCATGAACGCGTACCATGCTGTGCTTTGGTCCTTTTCTTCAGACGGGCGTTACAGAACTACCCACCACAAGCGGACCAAGCAGGGTGGTAAGGAGGAGTTCAGGATTCATGGACTTGGGAGGAGATCCTGGATGGGAAAGGACCCTGGAGGCAGGCTGGGGAGTATCGCTGTCCACGGGAGGAACTAGAAGCAGCTAAAGCTGAAAGGCGACTCAATGAGGGAACATGGCTGGCAAGGAATTCCGAGAGGCAGCCCCCCAAAAATGTTTTTTTTGGGGGAGGTTGAGTCAGGTTGGAGACTTGGGCCAACTCCCCGTGCTCACTGGTCAGGCACCGTGTTATGCGGTGGAGCGCATGGTGTCTCCAGTATGCGTTCTTAGCCTGGTGCGCTACATCCCAGCTCCCCGCATCTGCCGGGCTAGGATCAAGCCAGGACGGATTGTGCCAGCCCTGCTCTCCAGACCTCCAGTACGTCTCTACTTCCCAGGATATCCTGCGCCGGCTCTGCACACTGTGTCTCCAGTGCGTCTGCACAGCCCAGTGCGTCCTGTGCCTGGGCCAAAGTCACCATCCAGCCAGGATGGGTTGTGCAGGCTCTTAGCTCGAGACCTCCAGTGCGCCTCCTCGGCCCAGTGTATCCGGTGCCTCTGCCAAGGACAGGGCCCCCTGTATGTATCTCAAGCCTGGTGAGTCCTGTGCCTGCGCCCAGAACTAATCCTCTTGTATGTCTCCCCAGCCTGGTGAGCCCTGTGGCAGCTCCATGTATCAGACTGCCCATACGTCTCCTCCCTCCAGTGATGATCCATGGCACAAAGCCTCCAGTGATGATCCATGGCTAGAAGCCTCCAGTGACGATCCATGGCACAAAGCCTCCAGTGACGATCCATGGCACGAAGCCTCCAGTGATGATCCATGGCACGAAGCCTCCAGTGATGATCCATGGCACGAAGCTTGCTTCCAGTGATGATCCATGGCAAGAAGCCTCCAGTGATGATCCATGGCACGAAGCCTCCAGTGAGTAGTCATTGTACGAAGCCTCCAACGACGGCCTCCAGTCCGGAGCCTCCAACGACGGCCTCCAGTCCAGTCCAGAGCCTCCAGCAACGAGGGTGCCCAGTCCGGGGTCGGCGGCGAGGGTCCCTGCACCAGAGGCGCCACCAAAGTGAGGGGAGCCAGAGGCGGAGTGGGGTCTACGTCCCGCACCAGAGCCGCTGCCGTAAAAGAGGCCCACCCAGACCCTCTTCTTTAGAGTCAGGTTTTGTGGCCGGAGTCCGAAACTTTGGGGGGATGTTGCCTGTAATCCATGGCTTCTGGTTGGGGTATGTACGTACAATCACTGTGGGGACGACGTCCTCAATGCACTTATTGATGAAGGCAGTGACTGATGTGGTGTACTCCTCAATGCCATCGGAAGAATCCCGGAACTTGTTCCAGTCTGTGATAACAAAACAGTCCTGTAGTTTAGCATCTGATTCATCTGACCACATTTTTAAAGACCGAGTCACTGGTGCTTCCTGCTTTAATTTTTGCTTGTAAGCAGGAATCAGGAGGATAGAATTGTGGTCTGATTTACCAAATGGAGGGCGAGGGCGAGGGAGAGCTTTATACGCTTCTCTATGTGTGGAGCACAGGGGATCTAGAATTGTTTTCCTCTGGTTGCACATTTAACATGTTGATAGAAATTTGGTAGAACTGATTTAAGTTTCCCTTCATTAAAGTATCCGGCCACAAGGAGTACCGCCTCTGGGTGGGTGGTTTTCTGTTTGCTTATTTCCTTATACAGCTGACTGAGTGCGGTCTTAGTGTGGTGGTAAATAAATAGCCACGAAAAGTATAGCTGAAACTCTCTAGGCAAGTAGTGTGGTCTGCAATTTATCACAATATACTCTACTTCAGGCGAGCAAAATCTAGAGACTTCCTTAGATTTCGTGCACCAGCTGTTGTTTACAAATATGCACAGACCGCCCCTCCCTCGTCTTACCGGAGTGTGCTGTCCTATCTTGTCGGTGCAGCATATATCCCGCTAGCTGAATATCCATGTCGTCATTCAGCCACGATTCCAAGAAACATAGGATATTACAGTTTTTGATGTCCCGTTGGTAGAATATTCATGATCGTACCTCGTCTAATTTATTGTCCAATGATTGCACGTTGGCGAGTAGTATTGACGGTAACGGCAGCTTTCCCACTCGCCTTTTCCGGGTCCTGACCAGGCATCCGATTCTTTGTCCTCTGTACCAGCGTTGCTTCTTCTTGCAAATAACTGGGATGTTGGCCCTGTGGGGTGTTTGGAGAATGTCCTCCTTTCTAGAGAAAAAAATATTTGTCTAATCCGAGGTGAGTGATCACTGTCCTCATACCCAGAAGCTCATTTTTAGCATATGATATGGTTGTAGAAACATTATGTACAAAATAAGTTGGTTGGGTGCCTGTAAAACTGCTGCCGTTTCTTCCGGTGCCATTTTGGAGGCATATTTGGTAGCATTGCCTTTAAATTGTTTGACTTGAGTCAAACGTTCGGGTAGCCTTCCATAAGTTTCCCAGAATAAGTTTGGTGAATTTTGGCCCGGTGTAACTGATTAAGGTTTGGAGGCCTCCTTGCTCGCAGACTCTTTTTCAGTTCTGCCCACAAATGTTCTATGGGTTTGAGGTCAGGGATTGGTGATGGCCACTCCAATACCTTGACTTTGTTGTCCTTAAGCCATTTTGCCACAACTTTGGAAGTATGCTTCGGGTCATTGTCTTGAGATGTTGCTTCAATAAATCCACATAATTTTCCTCCCTCATGATGCCATCTATTTTGTGAAGTGCTCCAGTCCCTCCTGCAGCAAAGCACCCCCACAACATGGTGCTGCCAACCCCGTGATTCGCAGTTGGGATGGTGTTTTTCGGCTTGCAAGCCTCCCCCTTTTTCCTCCAAACATAACGATGGTCATTATGGCCAAACAGTTGTATTTGTGTTTCATCAGGCCAGAGGACATTTCTCCAAAAAGTACGATCTTTGTCCCCATGTGCAGTTGCAAACCGTAGTCTGGCTTTTTTTTATGGTGGTTTTGGAACTGTGGCTTCTTCCTTGCGGAGCGGCCTTTCAGGTTATGACGATATGGCACTCATTTTACTGTGGATATAGATACTTTTGTACCTGTTTGCTCCAGCATCTTCACAAGGTTCTTTGCTGTTGTTCTGGGATTGATTTGCACTTTTCGCACCAAAGTACGTTAATCTCTAGGAGAACGCGTCTCCTTCCTGAGCAGTATGATGGATGCGTGGTCCCATGGTGTTTATACTTGCTTACCATTGTTTGTACAGATGAACGTGGCACCTTCAGGCGTTTGGAAATTGCTCCCAAGGATGGACCAGACTTGTGGAGGTCGACAATTTTTTTCCTGAGGTCTTGGCTGATTTATTTTGATTTTCCCATGATGTCAAGCACAGATACACTGAGTTTGAAGGTAGGCCTTGAAATACATCCACAGGTACACCTCCAATTGACTCAAATTATGTCAAATAGGCTATCAGAAGCTTCTAAAGCTGTGACATAATTTCCTGGAATTTTCCAAGCTGTTTAAAGGCACAGTCAACTTAGTGTATGTAAACTTCTGACCCACTGGAATTGTGATACAGTGAATTATAAGTGAAATAATCTGTCTGTTAACAATAGCATGGTATTCTTACACTGTAATAGATACTGTAAATTGGACAGTGCAGTTAGATTAACAAGAATTTAAGCTTTCTGCCAATATCAGATATGTGTATGTCCTGGGAAATGTTCTTGTTACTTGCAACCTCATGCAAATCGCATTAGCCTACGTTAGCTCAACCGTCCCTAAGGGGAACCACCAATCCTGAAGAAGTTTTAATTATAGATTAGCAATTACACTTACTTTTGCTACATACGTATATTTAAAACCAAATACTTTTAGATTTTTACTCAAGTAGTATTTTACTGGGTGAGTTTTACGTGAGTCATTTTCTATTACGGTATGTTTACTTTTACTCAAGTATTACAATTGGATACTTTTTTCACCACTGCCTACGTCCTACCACACCATCTTCAGAGATAGCTGCGCACATGGAGATGTTTTCCCCATATTGTCTAGGCACTTGGATGGTCAGCCATTGGCCAATGAGGTTCTGCCACAGCAATGAGTTTTGGCCAGGTTGAAGCCTGCTTCATCAAATATACGCTTGTGATGGTTCACAGCAGCATCAAGCACCATCACTCTCTAAAAATATATTTTGGTTAGTTCATGGTAAGGCCTCGGTTTGCTACGTGGTCAAAAACGATGGCCAGACTTCATTAGACACAACAGTTCCCTGCCGCCTGCCTCGCTCTTTCTGATCTCCACCTCTTTGATATGGCCCATGCCCAACTATATGATGGGGCCCATGCTCACCTTATACAGTGCCTTGCGAAAGTATTCGGCCCCCTTGAACTTTGCGACCTTTTGCCACATTTCAGGCTTCAAACATAAAGATATAAAACTGTATTTTTTTGTGAAGAATCAACAACAAGTGGGACACAATCATGAAGTGGAACGACATTTATTGGATATTTCAACCTTTTTTTTTTATCAAAAAATTGAAAAATTGGGCGTGCAAAATTATTCAGCCCCCTTAAGTTAATACTTTGTAGCGCCACCTTTTGCTGCGATTACAGCTGTAAGTCGCTTGGGGTATGTCTCTATCAGTTTTGCACATCGAGAGACTGAAATTTTTTCCAATTCCTCCTTGCAAAACAGCTCGAGCTCAGTGAGGTTGGATGGAGAGCATTTGTGAACAGCAGTTTTCAGTTCTTTCCACAGATTCTCGATTGGATTCAGGTCTGGACTTTGACTTTGCCATTCTAACACCTGGATATGTTTATTTTTGATCCATTCCATTGTAGATTTTGCTTTATGTTTTGGATCATTGTCTTGTTGGAAGACAAATCTCCGTCCCAGTCTCAGGTCTTTTGCAGACTCCATCAGGTTTTCTTCCAGAATGGTCCTGTATTTGGCTCCATCCATCTTCCCATCAATTTTAACCATCTTCCCTGTCCCTGCTGAAGAAAAGCAGGCCCAAACCATGATGCTGCCACCACCATGTTTGACAGTGGTGATGGTGTGTTCAGGGTGATGAGCTGTGTTGCTTTTACGCCAAACATAACGTTTTGCATTGTTGCCAAAAAGTTCAATTTTGGTTTCATCTGACCAGAGCACCTTCTTCCACATGTTTGGTGTGTCTCCCAGGTGGCTTGTGGCAAACTTTAAATAACACTTTTTAAGGATATCTTTAAGAAATGGCTTTCTTCTTGCCACTCTTCCATAAAGGCCAGATTTGTGCAATATACGACTGATTGTTGTCCTATGGACAGAGTCTCCCACCTCAGCTGTAGATCTCTGCAGTTCATCCAGAGTGATCATGGGCCTCTTGGCTGCATCTCTGATCAGTCTTCTATGAGCTGAAAGTTTAGAGGGACGGCCAGGTCTTGGTAGATTTGCAGTGGTCTGATACTCCTTCCATTTCAATATTATCGCTTGCACAGTGCTCCTTGGGATGTTTAAAGATTGGGAAATCTTTTTGTATCCAAATCCGGCTTTAAAATTCTTCACAACAGTATCTCGGACCTGCCTGGTGTGTTCCTTGTTCTTCATGATGCTCTCTGCGCTTTTAACGGACCTCTGAGACTATCACAGTGCAGGTGCATTTATACGGAGACTTGATTACACACAGGTGGATTGTATTTATCATCATTAGTCATTTAGGTCAACATTGGATCATTCAGATATCCTCACTGAACTTCTGGAGAGAGTTTGCTGCACTGAAAGTAAAGGGGCTGAATAATTTTGCACGCCCAATTTTTCAGTTTTTGATTTGTTCAAAAAGTTGGAAATATCCAATAAATGTCGTTCCACTTCATGATTGTGTCCCACTTGTTGTTGATTCTTCACAAAAAAATACAGTTTTATATCTTTATGTTTGAAGCCTGAAATGTGGCAAAAGGTCGCAAAGTTCAAGGGGGCCGAATACTTTCGCAAGGCACTGTAAACAGGCCCCTTGTCCATGAGCTCTATGATTTCTTCCTCTCCCTTGCCATCTATCCTGTTCCATATTGAAAGAAATTGCAAGTGTTCACACACCTTTTTATATGGTAACCAGTTGTGGTTACCACTATGTGAAATCAATTATCAATAACTATTAGTCATTATGTATGGTTATCTTCGTATCATCCATGTAATGTAGATGTTAATACAGTGCATTCGGAAAGTATTCAACCCCCTTTTCCACATTTTGTTACAGCGTTATTCTGAAATCGATTAAATTGTTTTTTTCCCCCCTTCGTCAGTCTACACACAATATCCCATAACGACAAAGAAAAAATAGAGTTATAGCTTACTTTCTCGTGTTTTTCTTCTTTCTCGTGTGCTTAACAAAACTTATTCCACACCGATCTAGACAAACCATGTCTGTATGGACGGGAGCATTGTCATACTTAAACATAAAATAAAATGTATTTACATAGCCCTTCTTACATCAGCTGATATATCAAAGTGCTGTACAGCCTAAAACCCCAAACAGCAAGCAATGCAGGTGTAGAAGCACTGTGGTTAGGAAAAACTCCATAGATAGGCAAAAACCTAGGAAGAAACCTAGAGAGGAACCAGGCTATGTGCGGTGGCCAGTCCACTTTTGGCTGTGCCGGGTGGAGATTATAACAGAACATGGCCAAGATGTTCAAATGTTCACAAATGACCAGTTCCATAGCTGCAGGCAGAACAGTTGAAACTGGAGCAGCAGCACGGCCAGGTGGACTGGGGACAGCAAGGAGTCATCATGCAAGGTAGTACTGAGGCATGGTCCTAGGGCTCAGGTCCTCCGAGAGAGAGAAAGAAAGAGAGAAAGAGAAAATTAGAGAGAGCATACTTAAATTCACACAGGACACCGGATAAGACAGGAGAAATACTCCAGATATAACAGACTGACCCTAGCCCCCCCGACACAAACTACTGCAGCATAAATACTGGAGAATGAGACAGGAGGGGTCAGAAGACACTGTGGCCCCATCCGACAGGACAGGGCCAAAAAGGCAGGATATAACCCCACCCACTTTGCCAAAGCACAGCCCCCACACCACTAAAGGGATAACTTCAACCACTAACTTACCATCCTGAGACAAGGCTGTCTCACAAAGATCTCCGCCAACCCAAACAGGAAGACCACGTCAGTGACTCAACTCACTCAAGTGGCGCACCCCTCCTAGGGACGGCATGGAAGAGCACCAGTAAGCCAGTGACTCAGCCCCTGTAATAGGGTTAGAGGCAGAGAATCCCAGTGGAGAGAGGGGAACCGGCCAGGCAGAGACAGCAAGGGCGACTCGTTGCTCCAGTACCTTTCCGTTCACCTTCACACTCCTGGGCCAGACTACACTCAATCATATGACCTACTGAAGAGATGAGTCTTCAGTAAAGACTTAAACGTTGAGACTGAGTCTGCGTCTCTCACATGCGTCGGCAGACCATTCCATAAAAATGGAACTCGTTAAAAGACCAAAAATTGAGCTCGTTAAAGGGCCTTCCCCAAACTGTTCCCACAAAGTTGAAAGCACAGAATCGTCTAGAATGTCATTGTATGCTGTAGCGTTAAGACTTCCCTTCACTGGAACTAAGTGCTCTAGCCCCCACCATGAAAAACAGCACAGACATTATTCCTAATCCACCAAACTTTACGTTCTCCTTGCTTTCCCAAAACACAGATTTGTCCGTAGGACTGCCAGATGGTGAAACTTGATTAATCACTCCAGCGAACGACTTCCACTGCTCCAGAGTCCAATTTCGGTGAGTTTTTAACCACTTCAGCCAACACTTGACATTGCGCATGGGGAGCTTAGGCTTGTGTGCGGCTGCTCGGCCATGGAAACCAGACGAACAGTGCTGACGTTGTTTCCAGAGGAAGTTTGGAACTCGGTAGTGAGTGTTACAACTGAGGACAGACAATTTTTACATGCTAAGCACTTTAGCACTCCACAGTCAAATTCTGTGAGCTTGTTTGGCCTACCACTTCACAGCTGAGCTGTTGTTGCTCCTTGATGTTTCCGTTCGGAGTCCTTTCCACCTCACTTTAGCGCTCTACAGCTCAATATGTGTTCCATTGTTATGTTCTATGTTCTGTTGCGTGGGTAAATAGTCACACACTCTGAAAGACCAAATAATTAGCATTTATTAGCAAAATATAGTAAGACAACTGCTGGACACAGTACATAGTGTTATGGTTTCACAGAACTAGGATAAGACACGAGGCTTTAAGCCACTAGGATAAAGATAACCACTATTATTTTATTAATTGAACCTTTATTTAACTAGGTGTAACGGATGTGAAATAGCTAGCTAGTTAGCGGTGGTGCGCACTAAATAGCGTTTCAATCGGTGACGTCACTTGCTCTGAGACCTTGAAGTAGTAGTTCCCACTATTCCCGGTAGGCTGTCATTGAGAATAAGAATTTGTTCTTAGCTGATCTGCATATGTAACGGATGTGAAATAGCTAGCTAGTTAGCGGTGGTGCGCACTAAATAGCGTTTCAATCGGTGACGTCACTTGCTCTGAGACCTTGAAGTAGTAGTTCCCCCTATACAAACCATGTCTGTATGGACGGGAGCATTGTCATACTTAAACATAAAATAAAATAAAATGTATTTACATAGCCCTTCTTACATCAGCTGATATATCAAAGTGCTGTACAGAAACCCAGCCTAAAACCCCAAACAGCAAGCAATGCAGGTGTAGAAGCACTGTGAGACCTACTTCAAGGTCTCAGAGCAAGTGACGTCACCGATTGAAACGCTATTTAGTGCGCACCACCGCTAACTAGCTAGCTATTTCACATCCGGTACATATGCAGATCAGTTAAGAACAAATTCTTATTCTCAATGACAGCCTACCGGGGAATAGTGGGTTAACTGCCTTGTTCAGGGGCAGAACTGCAGATTTGTTTTACCTTGTCAGCTCAGGGATTCAATCCAGCAACCTTTGTTACTGGCCCAACGTTCTAACCACTAGGGTTCCTTCAGCCCCACCACTAGGGCCATATAATCATCCAGGAATACATCTCAAGAAAACTGGAAAGACATTTAAACTGTGATAGGATCTGTAAGAACCAAGAAACACCTTTAAGCACAGAACCACTCATATACTAACATAGCATTTTTTCAATGTGCTCCACCTTACAATATTATTTATCTTATGTAAAGTTGTCATTCTCTTTAGTGCACTATGACTATGCAAAACTGCAAAAAAAATATTGATTTCTTATCATACACAGCGTTTAAACAACAGATGTTTATTTTGAAGGCAAATCGGAAAACCGGAAGTTTTAATGTTGCTGCCATGACGCTAATAAAGACCAACGAAGCAAGCAGTCCCTACACATAAACCTTCCGGTGAAGAACACGAAAGCGCGAAGGTTCTGCCTTCGAGAGTGTTGAACCACGCATGGTTGTTTGCATTCGTTTTTTATCAGTCATGATCCATTAATGGTGTCTAAAACTCAACAGACACTTTTTTATTTATTTATAAGTGAATTATTTTCATAATTTTTCTCGTCCTGCAAGATTTCAATTTCCCATACCTCCCTATATGTCCGTCCGTAAAATATTCCGACTGATTCATACAGGAAGCACATTAAGTTGCGTGCAGTTCAGCTCCTATATATTTCATCTGAAACATATTGTCAATTTATCAATAATTCTGAAACATGGCTGTATCGAATTATTCATTGAAGGTCAACAGACAGCTTTTGGATCCCAGCTTTGAGAGTTACAGACTGTCTCTGGAGCCCATACCAATTTACAACGTAGAGCTAGATGCTGGTGAGAAACTGCCCGCCACGTCGCATTATCTTTAGAGCATGCTAATATTGCCATTATTTTTTGATTTAGCTAGAGGGCTGCTAACTTTTGAAGAAAGCTTGGCGTGAGTGAGATTTGCTATGTGAATTTAATTTCCCCTAACACAACCCATGTTTTAAATGTCATTTCCTGCAATTCTATTTATTCTTACATGGCTTAAGCCTAAAACCAGGGTGGAAAAAAAAATAATCACAGGTCAGGAGTGTTCAGGGTGCTTTCAACATTAAATGAACACTCAAAATTGGATGACTTTGTTACTTAGCGATTTTTGGGGGGGATGAAATTTGCTAATAAAGTATGCTAATATTATTTCAATTGTTTTGTGGTTTTACACTTCAGGCAGTAATTAAATACTAAAAACGGTGGGAAGATTGGAAGCAGAGATTGATCCCTTTTCTAATGCAACACGTGTCAGGGAGTGTTACCAATACACCAAGGCTCTGCACAGGAAACATTCATGTTTAATGGCAGTGGGTAACCAAATCATAGATTGCAGTTGACTTTTCTATATACTGCTTTCAAGATAAGGACACAAACATTTTGTAATTTGGGTGAACTCTCTTGAAGAAAGGTCTCTAAGAAAATCCTGCTTGCTCTCCAGGAGGGTTGGCCACCACCCCTGATCTATGTTTCCCAAGTGCGGGGTGATTGAAATGTTTTTCTTATTACAATTAATTTCTCAAAATCACCAAACCTTGAAGAAAAATCTGATGAATTTGGGTGGTTTATAGCTACTGGGTGAAGATCCTTGACATCATCTTACTCTACCTAGACACAATATTATGCTTTATGCGTTGCCTAGAATGTGCACAATAGTAAAATGTCAAATTATATTTGATTCTTGGAGCATTTACTATCCAATGCTTATTTGTATGACTTGTTCATGAATACCTGCAAAAATACATGGCGCCATAATTAATTTCCAAAGACACAAGTAGGCATATGAGATTTCTAATATGTGATTACACTGGCAAAATTGGGAAGAAGTGGAATAATAAAACACGTGTGGAGAATAACAGCAGTGTTCTTGCTGACAAGCACAGTAATTACCCTATATTTTAGCCCATTGTTAGGAATGCACATTTTTCCACTGATCAGACTAAATATAGTAAATGGATAATAACATCCATTGATGACAAATCTGCCCTTAACCAAATTATTTTCCTATTGTCCCCCATCTAGAATCAAATGTACACTTTTGTGTTCACAATCTGTTTAACAAAATTATTTTCATAGTTACAAATCAGGTCACCCTACCAAACCTCCCTGCTAAAACATACTGTAGGTCTGTCTGCTGCCTTTTCGTCACAGGCTAAATGCCAATCCCCAAACGAGGGGACTAATGTAAATGTGGAACAACTTTAGTACATGCTGACAAAGGGCTGCAATTCTGCAATAAGGACGGGAGTAAAAGCAACCTAATTTTGTCGACAACATTCTACATAAAACAGCACTACCGTGCTACTCTTTTTACAGTTTTAGAAACTCAGTGGAGAACGTTCTAGCTCGCCATTCAGTTTCACTCTAATCTTGAGGGGCGTTTCTTTACAACATGATTCCTTACATAACTAGACCAATGTGCCGCCCCAAGACAGGACAATGATAGAAGTTCCGCTCGTGATGTTAAATTGCAGGCCCAGATGCTGCAATTTCAAAATGATTTGGAGCACAGTTGAAAAGTTAACGCGCTGACTATACAGTACAATGGACAAATAAAAACAGTACTTTTCAATGTTTGAAATATGAGGTATGTTGTGAGAAGAGGGTCAAATGCGTGTCTCACGGCCAATGGGTAAGAATTGGCAGCTCTATAGCTGGCAATTTTTTTCCCATTGTTTGACTATATACAGTATTACAACAAATGCACATGCAATACTAAAGACATGGTCTTTGAAAATCATTTGTCAATGTTAAAGGGATAGTCCGTGATTTCGACAATGAAGCCCTTTATCTAAGAGTACTTCCCCAGAGCCACTTGTATGTATCTGAGCCCGGTTTAAAGGAAGTAGGAGGTAGTTTCGCGAGCCAATAGAGATCAATGGCGACTATAGGCTCCCACTCCGCCATGGCTCATTGGCCAAAGCCTATGGAAATCATGTTTTGTTGTTGTTGGATTAATGGCAAAAATAAGATCTGTGGTAAACAGCCTTAAGAGATTTTCTACGTTTTGTTCTGAGAATTTTCCTCAGCTAGTCACTTTTAGCGAATGTTGAAGCATTTATATAATAAAAGCAAGCACATAAAGCACACAGGCTTAATAATTCATAAAGGCCATGTTAACTGATAATAATTTCACAAATGCAAAATATACACTTACTGTACACAGTTTTAACAAAACACAGTATTTTTTTTCTGCGATGACACGTTTGTGGTGTCTATTCATACATAGGTGTTCAGAGACGCAGATATCATCCCGGTAACGGGATGTCAGCCCAAAGAGGTTATTAATAGCACAGGTCTCTGTCTTCCGCCTGTTTTGCATAAACAAACGTTGTAACGTGGAAATATGGCTGTGCGGGAACCCTACCCCTATGAAGATGTGTAGTAATTTAACCTTTTTTTGATATTATTTCTCGCTGATATGAAAGATGTTTCCAAAACCGTGCTGCAAGCGATGCGTTTTAATGTTTAAATCAAATGTCGGGGCTCTTAACAAAAACTCCACCAGCCAGAAGATCGTCAATAGAAGCTAAAGGTACTTAGCAACTTCCTTCAAACTGAACGCAGAGACATAAAATGGTATCCATGAGTTCATCAGACTCTGGGGAAGTGGATAAAGGGCTTCATTGCCAAAATCCCGAACTATCCCTTTAAGTCAATGGCAAAGTATTGCTGAAACAAATCTGGGCTGTAGATTTATTTCTGGGGTTTATTCACTTCAGATTGCTCACACTATTTGGCATATACTCAAAAAATAAGAAGTGTATGCTGGAAAACTCTTAGCTTCACAGCTAAGAGTTGCAACATCATCTATGCAGAATGATTGTACCTTTTTATTGGTTATGCCATAACACTAGCCTAGATAATATTCATCAATGGTATAGCACCCAGTTTTTAAAATTACATTTCACAAATTTACATTACCTCCTCTCTATAGCTGTGGCGGAGGTGAAACTGAAGGACAGTCAATACACCCTGGACCATGTGCGTGCTTTTGGCATGTACAACTACCTGCATATAGACCCCTGGTATGAGGACAGTGTTTTCTTTGTTGACTGCAAAGGGCGAGTGCTGAATCTTACGGTTACCCTGGTAAGTTAGTCTCTCAAAATGCTTGATGGGTATCTTGTAAATTTGTTCTGAAAAATGAATGCTGCTTCACAGTGGAAATGTTTTTTTTATTTTTATACCAAGATCCCAACACCTCTCAGGACATTGCTTCCGTTATACCTCCATCCAACTTGAAATTGATGCCTCCATAATGCATAGACTTTGCTCCACTAATAATACTTCTCAAAAGCTATCTGATACTAATATTCTGACTTGTCCACTCAATGCACTGGTAAAACAGCACATGGGTAACCCACTTAATATGTATATACTGTATTCCAGTCAAGGCCTATCCTATATAACTAGTGTTGTACATACCTTTTTATATTCCTATACTGCCCATGTCTATCTATACACACCATCATATACATACAGGGCATTCGGAAAGTATTCAGACCCCTTGACTTTTTACACATTTTGTTACGTTACAGCCTTGTTCTAAAATGTATTCAATGTTTTTCGTCATTAATCTACACACAAAGCAAAAACTGTTTTTTAGAGTTGGTGCATCCCGTTTCAATTGATCATCCTTGAGATGTTTCTACAACTTGATTGGAGTCCACCTGTGGTAAATTCAATTGATTGGACATGATTTGGAAAGGCACACACCTGTCTATAAGGTCCCACAGTTGACAGTGCAGTGCATGTCAGAGCAGAAACCAAGCCATGAGGTCGAAGGAATTGTCCATAGCGCTCCGATACAGGATTGTGTCGAGGCACAGATTTGTGGAAGGGTACCAAAAAATGTCTGCACCATTGAAGGTCCCCAAGAACACAGCTAACCTGAGCAATCGGGGGAGAAGGGCCTTGGTCAGGGAGGTGACCAAGAACCTGATGGTCCCTCTGATAGAGCTCCAAAGTTATTTTCTGTGGTGGTAGAACCTTCCAGAAGGAGAACAATTTCTGCAACTCTCCACCAATCAAGGCCTTTATCTTCGAGCCATGAGATCGAATGAATTGTCCGTAGAGCTGTCGAGAGCAAAGAAATTGTCCGTAGAGCTCTGATACAGGATTGTGTCGAGTCACAGATGTGGGGAAGGGTACAAAACAAATTCTGCTTCTTTGAAGATCCCCAAGAACACAGTGGCCTCCATCATTCTTAAATGGAAGAAGTTTGGAACCACTAAGACTCTTATTAGAGCAGGCCCCCGGCAATTGGGGGAGAAGGGCCTTGGTCAGGGAGGTGACCAAGAACCTGATGGTCACTCTGACAGGTGTGGCTTTGGTACAGGTCTCTGAATGTCCTTGAGTGGCCCAGCCAGAGCCCGGACTTGAACCCTATCGAACATCTCTGGAGAGACCTGAAAATAGCTGTGCAACAATGCTCCACATCCAACCTGAGAGAGCTTGAGAGGGTCTGCAGAGAAGAATGAGAGAAACTCCCAAAATACAGTGTGCCAAGCTTGTAGCGTCATACCCAGAAGTCTCAAAGCTGTAGTTGCTGCCAAAAGTCTTTCAACAAAGTACTGAGTTAAGGGTCTGAATACTTATTTAAATGTGGTATTTCCGTTTAGAATTTGTTTTACATTTGCAAACTATTTTAAAAACTGTTTTTTGTTTTGTCATTATAGGATATTGTGTGTAGATTTGATGAGGAGAAAAAACAGTTTATTACATTTTAGAATAAGGCTGTAACATTATAATGTGCAGAAAGTGGAGGTCTGAATACTTTCCAAATGCACTGTATATATTTATATTCCGGACATTGCTCGTTCTAATATTTCTATATTTTTGAATTTCTTTGTTTTACATTTTTTGGATTAGTTTGTATTGTTATTACTGCACTTTTGGAGCTAGGGACATAAGCATTTCGCTACACCTGAGATAACATCTGCTAAATATGTGTACGTGACCAATACAATTTGTTTTGGGTAAATCCATTTGAATTTAATCACATTTTGACAGTATCCCTTTTGATTCCAACAACACTTTCCATATATTTTCCCATGGAAGAAGTTGTCAGAAAATGACTTTTTGTACCTGAGTGCCAAAACATTCAGTAGATAAAGCTGCTCAAATTTGACCCATTTTGCACACTCCACCATATTGTGAGATCCATGTCTTCATCACTGGAAAAGGTATACAGTTGAGTTTTATATAATTTCTAAGCTTACAAACAGGGTTGTCCTTATTTAAACTTTTTTTTTCATAAAAAAAGAATGAATCGTTTGAACCTTGAACATCAATTATCTAAAAAAGCATAAACTAATTCACATATGTTGAAGCTTAGACCCTACTTTACATCATCTGAGGTTTTTGTATTGTGCCCGCCATCGGTTGAGACACAACATGCTCTTGAAAACAGGGTGGGTCTCATTTCAGTCATAGAAATAGAATTCATAGAATTGACTATCCCTTCAAACCACTGCAATTTAGTTGGTACCCCATTGAAATGTAAATTGAATTGACATTTTTACTTCTAATTACTACCACAAAGATGGCCGCCGGTCCACCCACTGTCAAATGTCAACTTAAGTGGTCATGTCTATTCTATTATATATATTTCTAGGGTTTCCTATGGTGGATTGACAGTATACTTTAAAACAGCGATATTCCCATTCAAGTCAACAAAAATCCCAGAACCACACGGGGGGACCTAGTGAAGGACCTGCAGAGAGCTGGGACCAAAGTAACAAAGCCTACCATCAGTAACACACTACGCCGCCATGGACTCAAATCCTGCAGTGCCAGACGTGTCCCCCTGCTTAAGCCAGTACATGTCCAGGCCCGTCTGAATTTTGCTAGAGATGATCCAGAAGAAGATTGGAAGATTACAATGTGATTTTCTGGATTTTTTTTCTTCTCATTTTGTCTGTCATAGTTGAAGTGTACCTATGATGAAAATTACAGGCCTCTCTCATCTTTTTAAGTGGGAGTTCTTGCACAATTGGTGGCTGACTAAAAACTTTTTTGCCCCACTGTATTTGGCTGTCAGGAGCTAGCTAGCAATATACGCTTTCTTTTCACACAATGCAGTGTTGTTCAGTCAGTACAGTATAATTTTGTGATAGATTTGGACATAACGTGGCTTGCTAGTACCACTACAAGCAAGTTGAGCCAGCTAGCTTTGTTTGCTATACCCAGAATGTATACAAAGGGAATACTTGCATTTGGTGTGGGGGGTGCAGTGAGGTGTTCATAGTCACTTTGATACAAGGGGAGATTGTAGCCTAATGTTGTAGCTATGCATCTCATTAGTAGCAAAACTGGAGAAATGTTTTGACGATGATGACGAAGAGTAAAGGAATGACTTTGGCTTCGACTCAAATCAAAGTTTATACCTGTGTGTTCTAGCCAACGGGTGTCTGTGAGATGTGTAATATACTCCCATCGTGCTGTGACAGAAGCAATACAGACAGTACACAACGATTGCCCATGAAAGTCTAATAGCATTTTTTTTGTAATTCTTTTACAGACAATACCGCTTGGTGGCCTACATATTATTTTTGGAGTTTGGTGTATGTGGGGAGAAGTTAGGCAGCGAACACCGAATCCCAGTCCCAATGCCACTCCTGCATTGTCTTGGCTGTGTGCTTAGGGTTGTTGTCCTGTTGGAAGGTGAACCGTCGCCCTAATATGAGGTCCTGAGTGCTCTGGGGCAGGTTTTCATCAAGGATCTCTCTGTACTTTGCTCCGTTCATCTTTCCCTCCAACCTGACTAGTCTCCAGGTCCCTGCCGCTGAAAAACATCCCCACAGCATGATGCTTCCACCGCCATGCTTCACCGTAGGAATGGTGCCAGGTGTCCTCCAGACATGCCGCTTGGCATTCAGGTCAAAGAGTTCAATGAGAGTATCTTGTTTCTCATCGTCAGAGTCCTTTAGGTGCCTTTTGGCAAACTCTAAACGGGCTGTCATGTGCCATTTTACTGAGGAGTGGTTTCTGTCTGGCCACTCTACCATAGCGGCCTGACCGGCCATAACGGCCTGAAAGCCAACTGACATTTGAGGTGCTGACTTGTTGCACCCTCGACAACTACTGTGATTATTATTATTTATGAACATTTATGAACATTTGAACATCTTGGCCATGTTCTGTTATATTCTCCATCCGGCACAGCCAGAAGAGGACTGGCCACCCCTCATAGCCTGGTTCCTCTCTAGGTTTCTTCCTAGGTTTTTGCCTTTCTAGGGAGTTTTTCCTAGCCACCGTGCTTCTACACCTGCATTGCTTGCTGTTTGCGGTTATAGGCTGGGTTTCTGTACAGCACTTTGATATATCAGCTGATGTAAGAAGGGCTATATAAATACGTTGATTTGTATTGGTGGAGTTCTGCAGAGATGTTGGTTCATCTCCACAGTGGAACTGTCAAGCTCTGCCAGAGTGACCATCGGGTTCTTGGTCACCTCCCTGACCAAGGCTCTTCTTCCCCGATTGCTTAGTTTGGCCGTGTGGCCAGCTCTCAAGAATCTTGGTGGTTCCAAACTTCTTCCATTTAATGATTGAGGCCACTGTGTTCTTGGGGCCTTCAATGCTGCAGAAATTGTTTGTACCCTTCCCGATATCTGTTCCTCAACCCAATCCTGTCTCGGAGCTCTACGGACAATTCCTTTGACCTCGTGGCTTGGTTTTTGCTCTGACATGCACTGACAACTGTGGGTCCTTATATAGACAGGTGTGTGCCTTTGCAAATCTTGTCCAATCAATTGAATTTACCACAGGTGGACTCCAATCAAGTTGTAGAAACATCTCAAGGATGATCAATGTAAACAGGATGCACCTGAGCTTAATTTCAGGTCTCATAGCAAAGGGTCTGAATACTTACGATGCGCAATAGAGGGTAAAACAAAAAAACTTGGGGGCCAAATAAACCCTGGCTTATACTATTTCATTCATAAAGAGAATTCATAACAGAGATGAGGTTCTGTAGAAGTCCTCCATTGATGACAGGAGACTGACAGGTCTTTGTATTTTGTTGACAGGACACGGCACTGGGGAAGCCCATAGAGGTCTTCCACATGCCCTCTGACCCCACTGTGTGTGAGGAACGTCTCTGTGCCTCTCTTAGCTTCACCTCTGCCACCTGGGCATCTCTCTCTGACGGTGCGGGCAGACTCTACCTCCTCAGAACCAGCATGAGAAGGGAGAATTGCAGTCTGAAGTGGGAGGTAAGAAGACTTGGACATGCAATATACTCTGTCATAATCAATGTTCAGATATTTACCAACAACATTGCATCCACTTTCCTTTTAGTTTTTTTCCCAGACTATTTTTACATCCCATTTTAATAAAGGTCAGCAGTTATATCTCGCTTGAAAAAGAGATATATATCTCAATGTTACTTATAGTGTTTGTCAAATTAACCTACCATAAACCCATGGTGGAATATATTAATCCAGGCCTGTTTTATCTTGAGTCCTCTTTTATATACCATTCTGAAGATCAGGTTTAGTATGTTGATAAGCTTGAAAGAAATTAATAACCTCTACTTAATCACAAGCCCAGCAATTCCAGCCAGTTAGACATTTGGGTAAAGCGTTACATTAACTTTATCCGCATTAATAACATAGGTTACCCAGCGACAGGAAATTCACATTAAATTAACATTATACACCATAATTTATAAAAGCTTTATAATGTATTTGACATGATTATTTATGGTATAAATGCACAAAAGATGTAGCTTGTTATATGAAGCTTTACTAACGCTATGTCACATACTCAGTGGACAGTTTGTTAGGTACACCACCCCATTCATGAAAAATGATTAGCTCCTACAGTGTGAGTCACGTGGTCGTGGCTTGCTATATTTAGCAGGCAGATGGGCATCAAGACATTATGTTACTGTTCAATGTTAGAATGGGCAAAACGACCTAAGTGACATTGAGCGTAGTATGATCGTCGGTACCAGGCGCCAGTCCCAGTATCACAGAAATGGCCGGCTTCCTGGACTTTTCACGTACGACAGTGTCTAGGGTTTACCGACAAACCAAAAACATCCATTTAGCGGCAGCCCAATGGGCGAAAACGTTACATTGATGAGAGGTCGAAGGAGAAAGCAAACAGGCCACAAACCGACAAATAACGGCGCAGAATGGGATCTCGGAACGCACAACTCGTCGGTCCTTGTCACGGGTCGGCTAATGCAGCAGACGAACACACCGGGTTCCACTCGTATCAGCTAAAAACAAGAAGTAGTGGTTCCAGTGGGCACACAATTACCAACAATTGAGGCGTGGAAAAACGAATCCCGCTACCTGTTGCGTCATGCTGATGGCAGAGTCACGATTTGGCGTAAGCAGCCTGAGTCCATGGTGCCATCCTGCCTGGTGTCCTGGCACACATTAGATCCCTTGATACCAATTGTGCAACGTTTCCATGCCCCGATGAATTCAGGCTGTTCTGGAGGCGATGTGAGGTCCGACCCGGTACTAGATGGGTGTACCTAATAAACGGGTGTACCTAATATCTTGTTCTTATAGATACTACATTTCGTACCCACTGTGCATGGATTGATCTTAAAACTTAGAACACATTTCTGTCTGTGAACTAACTAGACTTGTTGATTTTGTGTGTTTGTCAGCCCTTGTTCAGTGAGGAGATAGGGGAGCCCTTCACCATCCTCCACAGCATATCTCACGTCCAGGCTGGGGTCCACTCCATGGAGGTCCTGCTCCTCCGCATCCAGAAAGACCCATCATCGGACTCTCATGCAAAGGGAAGTGGCTACTCTGTTTCTTTGGAATGGATCACAGTCTCTAACACTGCAGAACAGGGTGAGTGGGGTGGGGCACTGTGTCTGCGTCCCAAATGGCACCCTATATTCCATATACTGCTCATAACACTAGGGGATGACGAAACCTAACTCTTTTATATGGATGATGGTATAATGAGGGAGTTGGGAATAGTAACTAAGTCATTCAGGATAATTTTGTGCCTCAGTTGTTTTTTTTTGTTTCTCAGTGAAAGAGCATAATAAGTTGATGACGACTAGCTAATTAGCAGATTAGCTATGTGAGCATTTGTGGCATGTTTACCACCTTCATGCCCATCATTTCTATTATCAATGGCCATAATTTCTATTATCAAAGGTTGACTTACAGAAACGACATTTACTTAGTGTTTGGGAAAACGAAATGTTTGGGAAAACGAAATGCGTTAATTGACTTTAATTTGCTCTGATATCTCAACTGTAGATCTGTGTCTTCCAAAATAAATGTTGCTAAGGAGAATCTTCATAAAAATTCTGTGCATTCGACCTGAAATAGTTGCAAAGAAAAAGCCATATCTCAGGCTGGCCAATAAAATATTAAGATTGGCAAAAGAACACAGACACTGGACAGAGGAACTCTGTCTAGAAGGCCAGCATCCCGGAGTCGCCTCTTCACTGTTGATGTTGAGACTGGTGTTTTGTGGCTTACTGTCTCTGGCTGCGTGGGGAAGAGTAATCCACGGAGACTCTGTGCCACAAAATGAGTGACAAAACATTACAAAACCTGGCCAAATAATTTCAAGTCATCAGTCTCAAGTCAAAGACGATCTTGAGGCTCCAAGTAAAGTTGAGTCTCAAGTCATCAAATGTGAGACTCAAGCCCAAGTCATGTGACTCGAGTCCACACCTCTGAAATTGCATGTTTCTTTTGAGTCCGATAGCCTATGCGTTAATTTTTGTCAGTACGAAAATGTAACAATCCTCTCTGTAACAAGTATTTTCTTAATTTGTATACTAGACAAATATTTAGAGGTAATAACTTGAATAATAATAAAAACGTGTAATGGTAATAGTGAAGTTGCAGAGAAAATACATGTATTCTGTATGAGAATTAAACCTGTAAATTGCAATCAGATCAGTCTAATAATGCTTGCACATGTATTCTGTGTGTGCTGTATCGGCCATTTTCAGGTCAGGAGAAGAAGTACAAGGTAAGGAAGATGAAGATGCTGAGGGGGAAGTCAGTGCCCCACTATGCAGCATTGGAGCCCCAAGGGAAAGGGCTAATGGTGGCTTCGGAGAAACCTTTTGTTTTCACACATGTGGACGGGGCGCTGCTGGAGCAGCCTGCGGCACAGGCCATGGAGATGGAGTCGAGCGCTGGTGGGTCAATGCTACAGGTCATAGGTAAAAGCTACATAGGAAATATAACATATGAAGAAACTTTTAAGTATGCCATTGTTTCCACTGCTCAGGATTGGATAGAACATTGAAAGGTGCTGTAAAAGGGTTTGTGAATGATCACAGTTTGTATTTGAGATTGGATGGATGGGCGTGCCTATGTGAAATACGTATGTGAAATAGGGAAATAATATCATGAAATGGGTGACAGGCAACATTAGACTAAATTCATAGATTAAATTCATAGATTTAATATTCTGAATGCATTGTCATTCCAGTGTCTGAGTTTTGTGATGAAGTGGCCCTTTGGTGTTTGAAATCATGATTCAAGCATGGAGGAAACCTGGCACCATTATAATAGGCTAATAAAAACTTTTGCTAATGTTAAACGAGATGCATTTGCCATTGTTAAGGAGATTGCGTGTAGCCTAATATGTTTCTTTGAGTTTTATTATATGGGCCTAAATCATTATAATATTTTCTGACTGGTTTATTCCCTCTACACAACAAATATTAGGCTACCATTTATTCATCTCTCATTCAATAACCAAGCATGCTCAAAAGTAATAGACTGGTAGCCTAGACAGTACATAGTGCCTTTGGAAAGTATTCAAACCCCTTGACTTTTTCCACATTTTGTTTGGTTACAGCCTTATTCAAAATCGTCGTTTTTTTTTTCTTCATCAATCTACACACACAAAAAAATAATGATATATATATATATATATATTTTTTTTTTTTGTTTTTAGATATGTTTCCTAATTTATTAAAAATTAACTGAAATATCACATTTACATAAGTATTCAGACCCTTTACTCAGTACTTTGTTGAAGCACATTTTGTCAGCGATTATGGGTTCAAGTCCGGGCTCTGGCGGGGTCACTCAAGGACATTCAGAGACTTGTCCTGAAGCCAATCCTACATTGTCTTTGCTGTGTGCTTAGGGTCGTTGACCTGTTGGAAGGTGAACCTTCGCCACAGTCTGAGGTCCTGAGCACTCTAGCAGGTTTTCATCAACAATCTCTCCCAGTCCCTGCTGCTGAAAAACATCCCCACAGCATGATGCTGCCACCACCATGCCTCACCGTAGGGATGGTACCAGTGTTTCCTCAAACGTGACACTTAGCATTCAGGCCAAAGAGTTCAATCTTGGTTTCAGCAGACCCGAGAATCTTGTTTCTCATGGTCTGAGAGTCTTTAGGTGCATTTGGCAAACTCCAAGCGGGCTGTCATGTGCCTTTTTACTGAGGAGTGGCTTCCATCTGGTCACTCTACCATAAAATCCTGGTAGGTGGAGTGCTGCAGAGATGGTGGTCTTTCTGGAAATTTCTCCACAGAGGAACTCAGATTGCTCAGTTTAGCTGGGCGGCCTTTTATTTCTATATATATCTATATCTCTATATATAGACCGACGTGTGCCTTTCCAAATCATGTACAATCAATTGAATTTACTCCAATCAAGTTGTATAAACATCTCAAGGATGATCAATGGAAACAGGATGCACCTGAGCTCAATTTCGAGTTTCATAGCAAAGGGTTTGAATACTTATGTAAATAAGATATTTAATTCTATTTTTTGGGAGGGGGAATCAATGTAATCAATTTTAGAAAAATTTGATGTATATTTGGATATATGGTTCCACTTGTAACACACTGCTTTTTAATCAGCTATGATTCAGAGAGACTGATGTAAGACTATTATGGAACTGTCAGTTTGTCAGAGGCCGACAGGACGGGTGTGGCATTGAGGTCTGTCATTGTGCATATATGCCTAGCTGTTGAATCATTTTCAAATAGAGGAGGGTTTACCCAAAGGGCAATGCCTGAATGTTCCTTAAAGGGATGGGCTACAATTACAACCTGTCTGATTCTCGGCCTGTTCCAGCTATTACCCCTCTAATAAGGTAGTCTGTGATTGCTACATACATTTCTCTAGACCCATCCCTCAGCGGTTTACCAAAATAGTGGCAGGGAGTCTGCTTTGCTGTTGCTTTGAACTGCAGATTGCCCTTTTTAATAAGAGTAATGTGTTGTCTCATGCTGGTGTGGTGCGGACGGTCGCCCATTAGGCTAGTGATGATAAGAGCCTCAGATCTCATGAGAGAATACCCCCCTCCCCAAGGAAAAAAATAACCTCAAACTGCAGCATGACCATTTATTATAGTTTTAGTTTCGGACTTGGTTTTCAGGGTAATTTGATACAGTTCATGCTTTTTATTACATGTTTCATTTATATATTAATCAGATATGAGTCTATAGAAATCTTAATGTACTCAACATTATTGACATTTCATTTATTTTTCTCCCCCATGCCATTCAGATCCAATCTACTTCTGGCAGCAGACAATAGAGGATGTAACAGTATCTGTGCGTATGCCCGAGGGCATCACCAAAGACGACGTGGTCTTCAAGCTCTACATGGAAAATGTGAGTGTGGGGGTGCAGGGTTTTGCCCCCTTGCTGGAGGGGCAGCTGCATGCCCCTGTGGACCCCGAAGCCAGTGCTTGGATCATCAAAGATGAGAAAAGGTTAGCGGCCTTGGTCGAAAGTAGTGCACTACATGGGGAATAGGGTGCAATTTCGGATGCAGGCACACATCTGCTTTTACTCAGCCCAGAGTCATGAGTCGGATTTCCTTTAATGGTGAATTCGCTTTTGTGAAAATATCAGAGCATTACCACTATCTACAAACAAACAGGAAACTATAGTTTGACTCATATGAGAGTTCGTTTTTGTTCTCTATTTGTTAGATACCATTCAAATACAATTAGATTTTATTTGTCACATGGTTCGTAAACAAACAGTGTAGACTAACAGTGAAATTCCTTCTACGGGTCCTTCCCAACAATGCAGAGGAGAAAATAGAGCAATAAAGGAAAAGTTATAACATGTAATAATAAATACACAATTAGTATAACGATAATTTGGCTATATACTGGGGGTACCAGTACAATGTCAATGTGCAAGGGGTACAAGGTAATTGAAGTCAGTATTTAGTGTGCGTTTCTAGTGTGCATTTACTGTGAACACAGGCTGTACCCGCTTTAAGTTATTATTCTCATACCATTATTACAGAGAATCCGACAATTTATGCTACCCTCTGCCTGTTGTCTACTTAGTTTATTCAAGCCTGTCTCAAAATACAACACTGTCCCTTTAAGACAAACAAAGCTCTTTACTAAAATACAACACTGTTACTTTTACAAAGATGTCTGGAAACGCTCTTGTTGGAAGCAATCACTCCCTTATTGCTGACTGCAAATGATCTAAAACTGGGCTAATAACGCAATAATTAGCAAAGGATTTGAACAAAATGCTGCTCTCGCTTTGATCTCAAAACAAGTGCTTCTACTCAGTGAAAGCACCGCCAGCATTCAAAAGTGACCAAAACATCAGCCAGGAAGTATAGGAACTGAGAAGTGGTCTGTGGTACCACCTAGACACCCCCAATAAAGGAGTGGTTCTGCAGGTGGTACCACAGACCACTTCTCAGTTCCTATGCTTCCTGGCTGATGTTTTGGTGACTTTTGAATGCTGGCGGTGCTTTCACTCTAGTGGTAGCATGAGACGGAGTCTACAACCCACACAAGTGTCTCAGTTAGTGCAGTTCATCCAGGATGGCAAATTCGCCACTGGCGCCCTGTGCTCTTCCCAGATGAAAGCAGGTTCACACTGAGCACATGTGACAGACGTGACAGAGTCTGGAGACGCCGTGGAGAACGTTCTGCTGCCTGCAACATCCTCCAGCATGAACGGTTTGGCGGTGGGTCAGTCATGGTGTGGGGTGGAATTTATTTGGGGGGGCCGCACAGTGCTCGCCAGAGGTAGCCTGACTGCCATTAGGTACCGAGATGAGATCCTCAGACCCCTTGTGAGACCATATGCTGGTGCGGTTGGCCCTGGGTTCCTCCTAATGCAAAACAATGCTAGACCTCATGTGGCTGGAGTGTGTCAGCAGTTCCTGCAAGAGGAAGGCATTGATGCTATGGACTGGCCCGCCCGTTCCCCAGACCTGAATCCAATTGAGCACATCTGGGACATCATGTCTCGCTCCATCCACTACAGACTGTCCAGGAGTTGGCGGATGCTTTAGTCCAGGTCTGGGAGGAGATCCCTCAGGAGACCATCCGCCACCTCATCAGGAGCATGCCCAGGCATTGTAGGGAGGTCATACAGGCACGTGGAGGCCACACACACTACTGAGACTCATTTTAACTTGTTTTAAGGACATTACATGAAAGTTGGATCAGCCTGTAGTGTGGTTTTCCACTTTTAATTTTGAGTGTGACTCCAAATCCAGACCTCCATGGGTTGATAAATTTGATTTCCATTGATCATTTTTGTGTGATTTTGTTGTCAGCACATCCAACTATGTAAAGAAAAAAGTATTTAATAAGAATATTTAATTCATTCAGATCTAGGATGTGTTATTTTAGTGTTCCCTTTATTTTTTTGAGCAGTGTATATATCTTTAAAAAAATATATATTTGAGTTAGGCTATATGATGAATCCGGTAATAGATCCATTGTTGTATTATTTGTGAAGCATAGCAGAGCCAGCATACATTTCAATAATTGTATTTTTATTTTACTGGGGTGATGGTGCCTGCATCTGATGGTTAGTATTAGCATATTAGCAGCACACTGCTGGTCCACCTCTCAACATCCCTCCCTTGTCCCTTTCCTCCACTGACACTGACCAAAAAGGGACAGCGTCTTCCAACTTATGGGGCTTCATTATTTCTGCCTCGTGCACAAATTCATGTTACTCCTATGAACAGAGAAAGTTAAATATTCCTTGATATTAAAAAAGACCCAAGCCGCTAATAATAACAACGCAAGCCTATAGATACTTTCCTACTCATTCATTACTGCTGCAGTGCTTGTTGTAGCACTAAGTGGAAATAGGAAGAACGTGCATTGGAAAGTATTCAGACCCCTTGAGGTTAGGTCATAGCCTAAAATGTATACATTTTTTTTCCCACATCAATCTATCAATCTGCCTAGTTAAATAAAGGTTAAATAAAAAAATAAAACATAATACCACAACGACAAAGAACAAACAAAAATTACAACTGAAATCACAATTACACAAGTATACAGAATCTTTTACTCAGTACTTTGTTGAAGCACATTTGGCAGCGAGTCTTCTTGGGTATGATGCTATAACTTGGCCTTTCCAAATCATGTCCAATCAATTGAATCTACAACAGGTGGACTCCAAACAAGTTGTAGAATCATCTCAAGGATGATCAATGGAAACAGGATTCACCTGAACTCAATTTCGAGTCTCATAGCAAAGGGTCTGAATACTTATGTAAATAAGTTATTTCTGGTTTTTATTTTTGATAAATTTGCAGTTTTTGCTTTGTCATTATGTGGTAGTGTGTGTAGATTATTGTGGATTTTATTTGATCCATTTTAGAATAAGGCTGTAACGTAACAAAATGTGGAAAATTTGAGGGGTCTGAATACTTTCCGAATGCACTGTACGAAGTGGGTAAAACAGTGAAGTGGGTAAAACAGTATGTAAACATTAAGGTGTTCAATGACCATGTACATAGGGCAGCAGTCTCTAAGGTGCAGGATAAAGTACCTGGTGGTAGCAGGCTGGTAACAGTGACTGACTAGTTCAGTGCAGGTTACTGGGCGGAGGCCGGCTAGTGGTGACTGTTTCACAGTCTGATGGCCTCAAAATAGAAGCTATTTTTCAGTCTCTCGGTCCCAAATTTGATTCACCTGTACTGTCTCCGTCTTCTAGATGCTAGCGGGGTTAACAGACCGTGGCTCGGGTGGCTATGTCATTGCAGTGGTGTAAAGTACTTAAGTAAAAATACTACAGTAGTATTTTTACTTATCTGTACCTTTTACTATTCATATTTTTGAGTACTTTTACTCCTTGTGTTGAGGATCAGTGTAGCGTAGGTGTTGTTGCTTACCATCACCACCTCGGGTCGGCCTGTCAGGAAGTCCAGGACCCAGTTGCACAGGGTGGGGTTCAGACCCAGGGCCCTGAGCTTACCGATGAGCTTGGAGGGCACTGTAATGTTGAAGGCTGAGCTGTATTCAATGAACAGCATTCTTGCATAGGTATCCCTCTTGTCCAGATGGAATAGGGCAGTGTGCAGTGCGATGGGGCAGTGTGCAGTGCGTGGATCTGTTGGGGAGCTATGCAAATTGTAGTGGGTCTGGGATGTCCTGATGACAGAAGTGAGTGCTAGTCATTTAGTTCACTTACCTTAGCATTCTTGGGTACAGGAACAATGGTGGACATTTGAAGCAAGTGGGGACAACAGACTGGGTTCAGGAGAGATTGAATGTCTGTAAACACACCAGCCAGCTGTTTGGCACATGCTTTGAGGACGTGGCTTGGGATGCTGTCTGGGCTGGCAGCCTTGCAAGGCTTTTTATTTATTTATGTTATTTAACCTTTATTTAAGGCATTTCAGTTAAGTACTAATTCTTATTTACAATGACGGCCTACGCCGGCCAAACCCGGACGACGCTGGGCCAGTGAGCCCCTATTGGTTGACACTCTTAAATGTCTTACTCATTTCTGCCACAGAGAACAAGAGCTCACAGTCCTCCCCCTGTGATGGCTAATTTCTTTATTATCAAATGAGGAGAGACAAACTTATCACACAAGTCAGAGTTATACTTACACTAAATATTTAAATACTTATTAATAAGGGAGCAGGTCAATACAACGCACACATGCTCTACGATAATGATGGCTGGTCGACGATTCACGCTCAGATGATTCGTTAAGAGCCCCGAGACAAAATTACAAAGGTATTTTATAGCCAAGATACACCCCTTTCACACTATAGTTTTGGCAAGTCAGATAGGACATCTACTTTGTGTTGGACAAATTACTTGTCATGCAATTGTTTACAGACAGATTATTTCACTTATAATTCACTGTATCACAATTCCAGTGGGTCAGAATATTACATACACTAAGTTGACTGTGCCTTTAAACAGCTTGGAAAATTCCAGAAAATGATGTCACGGCTTTAGAAGCTTCTGATAGGCTAATTGACATAATTTGAGTCAATTGGAGGTGTATCTGTGGATGTATTTCAAGGCCTACCTTCCAACTCAGTGCCCCTGCTTGACATCATGGGAAAATCTAAAGAAATCAGCCAAGACCTCCGAGGAAAAGTTGTAGACCTCCAAGTCTGGTTCATCCTTGGGAGCATTTTCCAAACGCCTGAAGGTACCACGTTCATCTGTACAAACAGTAGTATGCAAGTATAAACACCATGGGACCACGCAGCTGTCATACCACTCAGGAAGGAGATGTGTTCTGTCTCCTAGAGATGAATGTGCTTTGGTGCGAAAAGTGCAAAAAGTGCAAATCAATCCCAGAACAACAGCAAATGATATTTTGAAGATGCTGGAGGAAACGGGTACAAAAGTATCTATATCTACAGTAAAACGAGTCCTATATCGACACAACCTGAAAGGCCGCTCAGCACAGAAGAAGCCACTGCTCCAAAACCGCCATAAAAAAAGCCAGACTGCGGTTTGCAACCTCACATGGGGACAAGATTATACATTTGGAGAAATGCCGTCTGGTGAAACAAAAATAGAACTGTTTGCCCATAATGACCATTGTTATGTTTGGAGGAAAAAGGGGGAGGCTTGCAAGCCGAAAAACACTATCCCAACCGTGAAGCACGGGGGTGGCAGCATCATGTGGGGGTGCTTTGCTGCAGGAGGGACTGGTGCACTTCACTAAATAGATGGCGCCATGAGGAAGGAAAATTAAGTGGATATATTGAATCAACATATCAAGACATCAGTCAGGAAGTAAAAGCTTTGTTGCAAATGGCCCTTCCAAATGGACAATGACCCCAAGCATATTTCCAAAGTTGTGGCTTAAGGACAACAAAGTCAAGGTATTGGAGTGGCCGTCATAAATCCCTGACCTCAATTCCATAGAAAATTTGTGGGTAAACCGAAAAAGCGCGTGTGTGCAAGGAGGCCTACAAACCTGACTCAGTTACACCAGCTCTGTCAGGAGGAATGGGCCAAAATTCGCCCAACTTATTGTGGGAAGCTTGTGGAAGGCTACCCGAAACGTTTGACCCAATTTAAAGGGAATGCTACCAAATACTAATTGAGTGTATGTAAGCTTCTGACCCATTGGGAATGTGATGAAAGAAATAAAAGCTGAAATAAATAATTCTCTCTACTACTATTCTGACATTTCGCATTCTTAAAATAAAGTGGTGATCCTAACTGACCTATGACAGGGAATTTTTACTAGGATTGAATGCCAGGAATTGTGAAAAACTGAGTTTAAATGTATGTAAGGTGTATGTAAACTTCCGTCTTCAACTGTACATGACGAACAACAGATGGGTCACAAGGTTAGTATAGAATGGGTCACAAGGTTAAGATTTGTATGAAATATACCTATAATTCATAGCAGACAGTATCTGCTGTAAAAACAGTCATCTTTGTGTATAGACCAGAGTCTGGCCCTGAGGTCATCTCTCCCTGGTACCATATAGAAGAGAAACATTAACTCATGCTCTGGAATGCTCTTTAGGTTTTACCACCCAAAAGACATCTTAAATCTCCTGTCAGTGTTATCTCCCAGAGGTCAATCCTCAGTAGAACACACACACAATATTTATGAGAATCCTCTATTCTGTTGCATAAAACAACCATTTGATGCAATAAAAGTATTATAACATAATCTTGCAATTTTCCACCATACCCCTCACCCAGTATAGTCCTACCGCCCTGTCTGTCTCTGTGTGTGTGTGTTCCTAGCCTGGAGGTGACTCTCCAGAAGAGGAGCGAGGGGCCCATGTGGCCAGAGCTGCTGACTGGAGGAGACGGGAGAGGAGAGTTCCTGATGAGTGAGGAGCAGACAGCCTTGCTCCACGAGAGACTGACATACCTCACTACTGAGGACATGGTGAGACTCACTGACATACGCTGAGCCTGGTCTTTTAATTTTGGGTAGTGTTCATTAGTCATAAAATGGAAGAAAAAGGAGTGAAACAGGGAGTGATTTCTTTACCGGAAATGCATCTTTCCATTTTCCATTGCTCTAATGAACATGACCCTGGGTTACTGATGATGAATCCTATCCTGTGCTCTCCTCAACCCCCTCAGTCTTTATTTATCCTTTATGAACGCCTCATTTGCTGTTCATCTCTCTATTCTCCTTTTTACCTCCAATCTTGATGTTACTTTCTGTGCCTCTATGCATCTAATCTCCCCTAAATTGACCCCCCTCCAACCCCCTCTCTGAGCCCTCACTTTTAGCCTCTTTGTTGCCCCTTTCCCCTACCTTCAGGTCTTCTCACTCTCACCCCTCCCTCTTTAGTTTCTGAAAGCAGCTCTACTTCTCCCTCACACCATCATGTTCAGTTCTCTTGAGCTGCCTCAGTCTCAGCTTCCTATTTTTTATGATATTTTCAGTCCCAACTTGTTTAACCACTCACTGCTCATTTAGGGATTTAGCGTTCCCATCGCCATTAGCTTCTAATGAATGAATTCAATGCATCATTGAATGCTACCTCACTGTTAACGCTACCCAATCTCTCTGCTTCCATCTCTCTTGAGTTCAGAATGCCAACCCAGACAAGGGCAAGCCCCCGTGCAACGCCCAGGAGCTGGAGGACTGCGATGGCTTCCCAGAAGACAGCTCCAACCTGACACGCTTCGATGGAGAGTCGCTCAAGCCCACTCACGTGGTGAGACCCTTTTCACCACCCACCTTTACTCCACTCCCTCCTTCATTGTTATCAGCCAGCCCCTATTGGTCATATCCACAGTGGCGCAGTAGACATGCACACCTTCTCCATTTGCGTTGTCAGTGACGCTTGTCTTGATTTAATGAACATGGAATTGACCACACAAATATCTTGGGGTTCTTTATTTGAAATGAAGAGAGCTATCCATTAGGCTCAATTAGGATGGCTAGAATGTCTCAATTCAGATGCCTATAATGTCTCCCAGGCTGCTGTGTGAGTAGAACCAATTGAGTACACTTGGCATTGCCTCAGAGCCACCAGAAAACATGTGGCGAGACAGCATTTGCCACAGTAATTTTATATTTGGTGCTGCGCCGCCACACCACTTTCAAAGCAGTGGCAGCGACCGGGCTATTTACTTCTCAGCGCATTTTGCGGTCCAGTTCAACATTTACCTGCTCTGTCGCAGTCTACCATGGAAAACCATTGAAGACTACACAAAGAATAGTCGTGCTCTTTGTATTTGAGCAATATGTTTGGCCGTTCATTCAAATACAGCATTCTACTGCAAGTCACAACTTCTCAATCGGTACAGAAGTTGATAGCTACATTCACACAGCACCTGCGAGCTGTCCTGAGCAAAAAAGCAGCACCCATCAATCTACTCACTGATGTTATTTATTTTAGGGAAAGTGATTTACAAAAGTTAAACCTTCAATAGTTAACATAGCAGCAATATGCTGGTCACTCTTTACACTTTAGCATTGGCTAGCCTACTGCAGCCAGGTCGATATCTCTTTCAGAAACGGAATTGTCTTAAAGGGGCAGCATTCTATTTTGAGAGGGGAGGATATTCTCAAAATTACATACTTTAGAAACAAAAATGAATGTAATTAAGACAATGCAATTCTTAAGAATGGAGTAATGACTTACGTTGCTAAATTATATTAAACACAAATTCTGTTCGGCCAGTAGATATTTGGCCAACTTGCCCGGTCGGGTCATTAGTAAAAATGTTGGACTGTCATATCCTATAAATAGGACCCAGAGTTTTACCTGACCAGGTCATGAGATAAGGAAAAACTCCAGGCCACAGAAAAGACACGTAAGAATTAACAAGCTGCTGGTAGAATCCTGCTGTTAATGTTTTTTTTCTGGATTTATGCCACAGCTGAGACCTATGTGGGTCTTACAGGTGTAGTCGCATCATCTGACTTCTTCCGTATTGAGCGAGGCACTGGTACTATTTGCCTTTCTGGTAGAAATGAGGTAAAACAGATTTAAGTTGGCCTCCATTAAAACCTCTACTACCCCCCTACTTTGTGCAATTTCCGCCTGAAGACATACCCAAATCTAACAGCCTGTAGCTCAGGCACAGAACCAAGGATATGCATATTCTTGGTACCATTTGAAAGACGGCACTCTGAAGTTTGTGTAAATGTGAATTGAATGTAGGAGAATATAACACAATAGATCTGGTTTAGATAAAACTATGAAAAAAAACATATGTTTTTTATTTTTTATTTTTGTATCTTTAAAATGAACAAGATAAAATAAACATTCAGATAGGATGATGGGGACAATTTCAGTGAAAAATATAAGAGGGCAACAGTACTTGTGCAAAGTTTCAGAATGATAACTTCCTAAATGAGTGTGCTACATGACATTTATCATGAAGTCACCCAGGTGTCCCACACAAGTAGCCCAAATGTACCCAAGTGGCCAAATTGGTGAAGGTATACATTTTGAAACAAATAACTATATACAAAATACCAAAAAATTGAAAGAAAAAATATATATATATACATTTACAAAATAACATGGGTAACTATTTACACACTTTCAATATTTGGAAGACCCTCAGTCTATCAAATCAAATCAATTTATATAGCCCCAGCCTAAAACCACAAACAGCAAGCAATGCAGGTGTAGAAGCACGGTGGCTAGGAAAAACTCCCTAGAAAGGCAAAAACCTAGGAAGAAACCTATAGAGGAACCAGGCTATGAGGGGTGGCCAGTCCTCTTCTGGCTGTGCCGGGTGGAGATCACAGTGGTTGTAGAGGGTGCAACAGGGCAGCACCTCAAGAGTAAAAATGAACAGTTTAGGGTTCCATAACCGCAAGCAGAACAGTTGAAACTGGAACAGCAGCAAGGCCGGGTGGACTGGGGACAGCAAGGAGTCATCATGGCAGGTAGTCCTGAAGCATGGTCCAAGGGCTCAGGTCCTCGGAGAGAAAGAAAGAGCAGACTTAAATTCACACAAGACACCGGATAAGACAGGAAAAGTACTCCAGATATAACATACTGACCCTAGCCCCCACCCACTTTGCCATATAACCCCACCAACTTTGCCAAAACTCTTCTGCTGCTGATGCCAGATGTTATAGCAGTCTCTTTCTGATGTAAAGCAGAGGGTCACTGAGCATGTGGTGCATGTGATGGGAGACTTCATCTTGCAAACAACACAGCAACACCTCCATGCTGTGCCCTTTTGGCCCTTAGGCACATCCATGCCTGCACAAATATATTTGGGCAGATGAACACTTGTGGCAGGAGCAGAAGGGACAGGGCTTGGTGCAGTGGTGCTGTAGCCAGCAAGCTCCTTGATGAGCTGCTCTCTGAAGGCTTTCTGTGAGAGGAAGGGCTTTCCAGTCGGAGTCAGTGCCACTGTGAAAGAAAATTTTCAGTTAGAATAGTTTCACATATGAGCCCTGTATCAACCGGTATAATAAACATATACAGTGGGTCAAAAAAAATTTAGTCAGCCACCAGTTGTGCAAGTTCTCCCGCTTAAAAAGATGAGAGAGCCCTGTCATTTTCATCATAGGTACACTTCAACTATGACAGACAAAATGAGAAAAAAAATCCAGAAATTCACATTGGCAACAGCCAATTTAAAATATTACATGACATTACATTTCATAACACATTAAGTGTGGCTTCTCAGGCCTCTACTCACATATCTACAAAATCCATGTGTGCGTGTGTGTAGAGTGCATATCTGTATCATGTGTATGTGTGTCTGTGCCTTTGTGTGTGTCATTTCACAGTACCCGCTGTTCCATAAGGTGTATATTTATCTGTTTTTAAAAATCTGATTCTACTTCTTGCATCAGTTACCTGATGTTTTATAGAGTTCCATGTAGCCATGGCTCTATTTAATACTGTGTGCCTCCCATAGTCTTTTCTTGACTTGGGGATTGTGAAGATACCTTTGGTGGCATGTCTTGTGGGGTATGCATGGGTGTACGAGCTGTGTGCTAGTAGTTTAGGCAGACACCTCTGTGCATTCACTTACAAAAACAATTAGTGATGAAGTCAATCTCTTCTCCACTTTTAGCCATGAGAGATTTACTTGCATATTATTGTTAGCTCTACGTGTACATTTAAGGGCCAGCCGTGCTACCCTGTTCTGAGCCAGTTGTAGTTGGACAGATTTCTCCCCATCTTAGCTACTGTCGCGTGATGACTGCTATTTATCGAATAATTACCTACTACGTAAAATGTTTACTCAATTTAAATGAATCATGTAACAATTAACTCATTAGAAATGTGGGGCACCATGGGAAAAGTTTGTTTATTAATGAGTTACCGTCTCCCGAATTAAATCAAGAATATATAGATATCATATCAGTCACCAATTAATAATTTCCTCATATCAGTCTCATTCTGAATTTTGTGAGGCCCTTCTCCCCTGGTTGCTCAGTTTGGCTGGGCAGCCAGCTCTAAGAAGAGTCTTGGTGATTCTAAACTTCTTCCATTTAAGAATGATAGGGGCCACTGTGTTCTTGGGGACCTTCAATGCTGCAGAAATGTTTTGGTACCCTTTCCCAGATCTGTCTCTCGACTTAATCCTGTCTCTAAGCTCTATGGACAATTCCTTCAACCTCGTGGCTTGGTTTTTGCTCTGGCCTGCACTGTCAACTGTGGGACCTTATATAGACAGGTGTGTGCCTTTCCAAATCATGTCCATCAATGGAATTTACCCTAGGTGGACTCCAATCAAGTTGTAAAAACTTCTCAAGGATCAATGGAAACAGGCTGCACTTGAATCCTTTCATAAATAAAGAAATTCTGAACCTGTTTTCGCTTTATGGGGTATTGTGTGTTGATGAAGAAAATGTTTTATTTAATCTATTTTAGAATAAGACTGTAAACGGAAAACAAAATGTGGAAAAAGTTGATGGGTCTGAATATTTTCTGAATGCACTGTATGTTGATTATGACGTTACTTTAGCAAATATGATGACAATGATTTAGGCCAATGGTTCTCAACTTTTTTCGGCTACTGTACCACAAACTGTTGCTCTGCCCAGAGTACCCCTGAAGTACCCCCTCCATGTTAATTTTACCAGTTAGCCTATGGTCTCATGGGTATTTCTAGTACTCCCTGTGGATAGGCCAAGATGCAAGAAGGAATACAACATGGCTGCTATGAAAGTGAACTGTGTTTACGTGTTATCACGGGTGTATTCATTCTGCTGATTCTTTTGAAAAACGTTTCTGAAATGGGGATAAACATCCCTGAATTTGTCCAATAGAAACTCTCGTTTGAAACTGTTGGACTGATGATTACACCCTAGATGCTGTCATGTGTGTCACTGTCTGTCACCTCATATTTTTCTCTCGACCTGTGTGCACCTACATTGTAAACATTCATTCATAGACTAGGTTGTAGCAACCTTATGATGATGGGTATAGGGATAATGTGAGTATCATGTAGTAGCCTAAACCTATCGATGTTGAACTGGGTGATTGGAATGAGAATGACATTCATCCAATATGCTGTAATACAAATAAGGCCATACTCGTCAAAAAAAAGTGGTGTGCTGATGTCAACGTTGTGAGCATAGTGCCACATGGTGGCTTTGGGGTTGTGATGTATGGGCAGGCATAAGCTACAGACAGCGAACACAATTGCATTTTATTGATTGAAATTTGAATGCACAGCGATACCCTGATGAGACCCCAGAGGCTCATTGACGTGCCATTCATCCCCCACCATCACCTCATGTTTCAGCAGGCTAATGAACGCTCCTGTGTCGCAAGGATCTGTACACAATTTGCCTTTGTTTTAAGGTATCTGTGACCAACATATGAATATCTGTATTCCCAGTCATGTGAAATCCATAGATTAGGGCCTAACAACACAAAAGCATGCATGAGAACACCAGCTGTTCCGGACGACTGTGTGGTAGCTTTAAACAGGTCAACATTCACAAGGCCGCAGGTACAAACGGATTACCAGGAAGTGTACTCAGAGAATGTGCGGACCAACTGGCAAGTTTCTTCACTGACATTTTCAACCTGACCGAGTCTGTAATAGCTACAGTGAGGGGGAAAACGTATTTGATCCCCTGCTGATTTTGTACGTTTGCCCACCGACAAAGAAATGATCAGTCTATAATTTTAATGGTAGGTTTATTTGAACACCCCAGGTGGTAAGGGTGGAAAACAGCACATCTGCCACGCTGATTCTATACACGGGGGACCCCTCGGGTGCGTACTTAGTCCCTTCCTGTGCTCCCTGTTTACCCACGACTGTGTGACCAACTGTTTACCCACGACTGTGTGACCAAGCATGACTCCAACACCATCATTAAGTTTGCTGACGACAACAGTGGTAGGCCTGATCACCGACAACAATAAGACAGCCTATAGGGAGGAGGTCAGAGACCTGGCAGTGTGGTGCCAGGACAATATCATCTCCCTCTACGTGAGCAAGGCAAAGGAGATGATTGTGGACTACAGGAAAAGGAGGGCCGAACATGCCCCCATTCACATCGAAGGGGCTGTAGTTGAGCGGGTCGAGAGTTTCAAGTTCCTTGGTGTCCAAATCAGCAACAAATTATCATGGTCCAAACACACCAAGAAATTGGTGAAGAGGGCACGACAACGCCTTTTCCCCCTCAGGAGACTGAAAATATTTGGCATGGTTCCCCAGATCCTCAAAAAGTTATACTGCTGCACCATCGCAAGCATCCTGGTCGGCTGCATCACCGCCTGGTATGGCAACTGCTCGGCATCCAACCGAGCAGAGGGTAGTGCTTTACTCTACTCTTACATAATTTATTATGTTTGAACGTCGTTGCAGACTTTAAATTACGGCCAAAGCTATTGTCGACAACATTCATTGTCATTCTATTTACACAAACAAGACTTCTGAAATCCCAATTGGCTGATTTGACATAATGTGAGGGACGCAGCCACAAAAAAGGGAACTATAGCTTTGAGGATTGTTCCACGTCCGTGAAACTGTCACCAACCGCCAACTATCAATCACTTACAGGCCTGTTTATGATTCAAATGTTAAATAGATGTCAAGTGAGCATGGAAACTGGAGGGGAGAACTGTCTACCAATAAAACTTGTTGGCAAAGAGATTCACATGTGAAACACTGGATGATCAGACCTTTCAATACAATAATAGCACAAGGTTGTGTATAAAGAGAACAAGGTCATGGTATAAATTGTCTGAACATGTGCTTCAAAATGTGACTCAATCATTCTCTGGCTTTCTCTTTGTCTTTCTAAATTTCTCTTTTTCTCTGATTCTGTCACGCTCTCTTTCTTTTACTTTCGCCTTCTCTCTTCCGGCCTCCGCTGCGGGAGGAATAATGAAGGCAGACTGATGCATTCAGAAAAACTGGTTGCATGCACTGGTTCCATGTCCTCTCCTGATTAGAATACTTTCATTCTCTGTCCCTATTGATTGTTTTTCTGTCCTCCAGTTAATAGACACTTAATTTGGAATGTTGTGTATGTTTCATGGATGGTGTTAATGCATAATTGATTAAAAGGAACCATAATGGTTTTGTTTGAGGGAACTATTTTACTTTTTTTCTTTTTTTTAATCGAGTTGAGATTCACTGAGCTCTAAAAGCTATGATTGGAGGGATGAAGAGAGATGCCAGATGAAGAACTGCATATCTTTAAGTTACGGATAAGGGTTAGGGTTAGTGGAAAGTTAGTTGAAATGTCTACATCTACAAACCATCTATTTGGGACTAATAAAGTCTTACTACAGTATATCTCTTTCTCCAGGTGAACTTGGGGAGCCATCAGTACCTGTTCACGGTGGACTTGAACCCATCTGAGATGCCTAGTTTCTGCCTGCGTCATGACGTGGATGCCCTGCTGTGGCAGCCCCGCCCGGACCAGCCCAGCAACATGTGGGAACACATCGCCACCTTCAACGCCCTCGGTACGTGTAGAAACTTTTTAGATGAGTAATTATTAGTACTGGCAGTTCTGTCAACACCTCAGACACACCTCTTACAACTCTAAATCAGGGAAACAAATTTGTTTTCAGATGGCATCTTTGTGCTAATACATTGCCTCAGACTGAGTTTATTTAACATGTTCACATTCACATATTTAGCAGATGTTATTGCGGGTGTAGTGAAATGCTTGTGTTCCTAGCTCCAGTAGTGCAGGAGTATCTAACAATTCACAACAATACACATACATCTAAAAGTAAAAGAATGGAATTAAGAAATATATAAATATTAGGAGTAACAATGTCGGAGTGGCATTGACTAAAATACAGTAGAATAGAATACAGTATATACATATGAAATGAGTAAAGAAGTATGTAAACATTATTATAGTGACCAGTGATTCCGTGTCTATGTATATAGTGCAGCAGCCTCTAAGGTGCAGGGTTGAGTAACTGGGTGGTAGCCGGCTAGTGATTACTATTTAGCAGTGATGGCCTTGAGATAGAAGCTCTCTTTCAGTCTCTCGGTCCCAGCTTTGATGCACCTGTACTGACCTCGCCTTCTGGATGGTAGCAGGGTGAACAGGTCGTGGCTCGGGTGGTTGATGTCCTTGATTATATATTTGGCCTTCCTGTGACATCGGGTGCTGTAGGTGTCCTGGAGGGCAGGCAGTTGCCGTACCAGGCGGTGATACAGGATGCTCTCAATTGTGCATCTGTAAAAGTTTGTGAGGGTCATCGGGGCCAAGCCAAATTTCTTCAGCCACCTGAGGTTGAAGTGGCACTGTTGTGCCTTCTTCACCACAGTGTCTATGTGGTGGACCATTTCAGATTGTCAGTGATGTGTACCCCGAGGAACTTCTCCACTGCGGTCCCTTCGATGTGGATGGGGGCATGCTCCCTCTGCTGTCTCTTGAAGTTCACGATCTGCTCTATTGTTTTGTCGACTTTGAGGGAGATGTTATTTTCCTGGCACCACTTCGCCAGGGCACTCATCTCCTCCCTGTAGGCTGTCCTGTCATTGTTGCTAATCAGGCCTAATACTGTTATATCGTCTGCAAACTTTATGATTTAGTTGGGCGTACAGGAGGGGGCTGAGCACGCACCGTTGTGGGGCTCCAGTGTTGAGGATCAGCGAAGTGGAGGTGTTGTGTCGTACCTGGCCCACATATCCCAGAGAGCTTAACAAAAGGACTTGAGTTTCTGTATGTTATCACAATCACACCATGAATCATGAAACATACAGCACGACCTGCCTTCTTCCTGGAGAGTTCTTTATTCCTGTCTGCGCGATGTACTGAACACCGCTGGCTGTACAGACGGGGACAGTATATCTGGAGAGGGCCTTGATTCCGTGAAACAGAGTATGTCACTCTGGAAGGAGATCCTTGCCCTGAGTTTGTCTACTTTATTGTCCAGAGACTGAACATTAGCGACTAATTTTTATTTTATTTGACCTTTATTTAACCAGGCAAGTCAGTTAAGAACAAATTCTTATTTTCAATGACGGCCTAGGAACAGTGGGTTAACTGCCTGTTCAGGGGCAGAACGACAGATTTGTACCTTGTCAGCTCGGGGATTTGAACTTGCAACCTTCCGGTTACTAGTCCAATGCTCTAACCACTAGGCTACCCTGCTACCCTAATATACTCTGAAGCAGTGGATGGTGTGCACGTCTCCTGAGTTGGACTAGAAGTCCACTCCGAATACCTTTTTTTCTGCCGGTGGTGTCTTGGTGCAGCCTCTGGGATAAGTTCAATTGCCCTGGGGGATCCAATTCGGGAAAGTCGTATTGCTGGTCGTAATGCTGGTTATGGCCGCTCTGATATCCAAAAGTTCTTTCCGGCTGTATGTAATGACACAAAAAAAAAACGTTCTGGGCTAATAATGTAAGAAATAACACAAAAAAAGAAAATACTGCAAAGTTGCTTAGGAGCTAGAAGCAGAGCTGCCATGTCTTTCGGCGCCATCTTGAGCTAGTTCAATGCTAATTCCTGTGTGGCTGATGTTTGTCACAACAAGCCCTGTGTTTCTCAGTGTCTTTGGAGATGAGTAGAAGGTTTTCTTCCAACTTACTAATTTTCTTTCTCATTTTTCGGATCTCCTAGGCTACGTCCAGGCGTCGAAACGTGACAAGAAATTTGCCACCTGCCCCCCAAACTTCTCCTATGCCGCTTTGGGGGAGTGTCTTCGCCGGGTGTTCATCTACCGGCAGCCGTCGCCGGTGGACACAGTCCTGTTCAACAGGATGCAGGGTCGTCAGGTGGGCCAGGTCGCTAAGCAACAGGTGGCCAGCCTGGAGTCAAACAACATTGTCCTTGGCTTCAGAGCCACCAATGAGAGACTGTTCGTCCTGACCTCTAACAACCTATTTGTTCTGAAGATCAACAATTAGATCTGGGACTACTTTTATGGCCAGTTTTACGGACACATCCGGGATGGAGAATCCCCATTGAGATAGCATTTTAGTCCAGGACTAAGCTTAATCTGTGTCTGGGAATTTGCCCCTTAGAATGTTTCCATCCACCATACACACTGTCCACCCCTGAGACAGAGCTATACCATTCCACAAAGTAAAAGGAGTGTATCTAGAACCTATAGTAAGTGTGGTAGTGTAATGTCATTTGTGGTAGGGGTCTGATCTGTCAGCAATATGTCTACACTTTCAAATGTCTGTCTTCATATTTGTAAGTTATTCTATGAATATCCTACTGGTGTTGACACTGTATAGGAGCCCAAATGTAGTATGATTCATGTTCTCACATTAACTTATGCCCTCAGAAGCTTTGACCAATAGAAGCAGAATGTAATGAAAATATTCCATTAAAACCAAACAACGTTATGAGTTTTGTACCTTTATACCTGGGCTGTCAAACTCAATTCCTGGAGGACCATGTGTCTGCAGATTTTTGTTATTTCCTTTCAATTTGTGTCCAATTTAAGACCTAGTCAACCGTTTTATAACTAATCAATTACCTTAATTGATCAATCAAGAACAAGGAAGGAGTGGGCCGGTGGGAAGCCTTGTGATGTCAGAAGCTGAGTCCCAAATGGCACTCTATTTATTCCTTTAATAAGGCACCATTTTTGACCAGGCCCCCTAGGCACGTAGACCAGGCCCCTAGGCACGCTTTTCTGCTTACTCCTTTCCTATTTTGACATGCCTGGGTAAGAGAAGGATAAATTGAAACAGTATTGCTTGCGTAATGGTGATATCAATATAGGATGTGCCCATATACACTAAGTTTATTAGGTACACCACCCTGTTCACAAATGGTTCGCCTCTACAGACATTGAGGCACGTGGCTTGCTATATAAAGCAGGCTTGAAGGCATTCAGTTACGGTTCGATTGAACATTAAAATGGGCAAAACGGGTGACCTAAGCAACTTTGAGGATGGTATGATTGTCGGTGCCAAGTGCGCTGGTTCCAGTATGTCAGAAACGACCGTCCTCCTGGGCTTTTCACGCACGACAGTGTGTAAGGTTCACTGAGAATGATGCGGCAAATAAAACATCCAGTCAGAGGCTGTCCTGTGGGCGAAAAAGGCTTGTGATAAGAGGTCGAAGGAGAATGGCAAGATTTGTGCAAATAACTGCGCAATACAACAGTGGTGTGCAGAACAGCATCAGTAAGTTTATATAGGATGGCTTCTGTCAAACTGTCAATCATATCTTGTCATTTATAAGGGGGGCGGGACTTCCGCCAAGGTTTTGAATATCACACCCTGGAGTGACTTCACACTAGGATGGAAATATCATACAACACGTGGGTGTGATATTTACATATTTATTACGGGACAATGTGGACCGTCCGGACTTTCAATGTGGCAAATGTTTGCTCGCAGAGGAGACATAGAGGTGAAGTGGCTACTCTTAGCAAACAAGTAGCAAACTTACACAAGCTACTGGGGAATCCACTTGTGCCTACTTTCTCGTCTACTCAGGTAGCTGAACGCCGATCTGACCTGATGATGGGAGTGTTGCTGCCGCGTCGTCTCTCCGTAACCGACCGGCTGGTGCTCTGCAGGGATCCCTCCCCGAAGGGGTCTCCCCCTTCCCTGGAAAATTGAATCCTTTTTGATGAGTTAGTGGATGTTCCGATTCATGACCCTGCCAACCAGCCAGGGAGGCACATCACTCACCATAGAAGTCAAAAGCAGCAGCCTTTGGCAGGATACAAACTTCAAACAGCTTCGCCGCCCTGGATACAGAAGTTCCGGTGCCTTCACCCCTGGGGGCTTCCGCGTTGGGTTCGGATGCTTCCCTGTTGCTTCTGTGGTAAATTAGGTTTTGTTGGTTATGGGAGGCTCGAACCGTGTGCCAAGAGTTGCAGGCGTGCGAGATTCCGCCTCTCGCACGTCCTCCCGAATCATCATGCCAGGCGTGAGAATGGGCAGATTTTCTCTTTCATTTCGCCGGCCCTTGTCTTAAGCAGCTCTATGTTAAGAAACGCCTTGGTTTCTAGAGCAAAAACCCTGTGCTACCCCTGGGATTGAGTACAGGATATTACTAGACTGCTCCCTACTGTTCTAAGTCAGCACACGGAAATTGATCCTGTTGTAGTCCATGTGGGATTTAATGACATTAGGAATGATAGCTCTGAATGGCTGAAACAGGACTTTGAATAACTGATTGGGTCTCTGCTGGATAACTAAAAACGTCCTATCATTTCTGGCCCTGTGCCCTCGCTGGCCCTGTGCCCTGGCAAGCTCATCCAGGTCTATTGACTCCTGTGTCACCATGGATACTCCTGATGTTTTCAAATCTCGCAGAGGGCTTGGACTGTTCCATTAAATGTGCAAAGCCTAATCTCTAAACTGGACTTTCTGGATGTTTGGGTGCATGACACTAGGCCAGACGTTCTGGTTATCTCAGAGACCTGGCTGAATAATTTGAATATGGATAAGGACGTTGCCATTTATGGTGTTGAATGTGATAGCCACCCCTCCCTCTTTTTTTAAAGTTTATTTATGTAAGACCTTCTGTATTGCATCATGCTTTCTCTTGCCCCAAAATATTTGAGCTGTTGGTTATAAAAGTGTCCATAAGCCAAAATATGCATACATTAATTGCTGCAGTCTACCGCCCCCCCAGCCGCTTTGGCGGAAGCTGTTGGTATTATTTATGATTATTTAAACCCCTTCTGGTAACTGAACTGATTGTGTTAGATCTCAATCTTGATTGGTTTACACATGCCACAGATCAGTTTAAGAATATCTGTCTTGAGTTCAACTTGACGCTGATAATGAAACCTACCCTTGGATGACTGTAAAATACCTAGTAAACTCCTCCGTCCCCATAATTATTTGGCTAGTGGTGGTTTTGCAAATGATATCAGTGAACACTGCCCAATTGCTTACAGATACCAAATTGAAAAACTCTGACCATTGTATAATTGTGAAGATACATTTTTTTTTTACGTTCTAACCCCGATGCGATCTACAGTACCAGTCAAAACTTTGGACACACCTACTCATTCCAGGGTTTTTCTTTGTTTTGACTATTTTCTACATTGTCGAATAATAGTGAAGCCATCAAAACTAGGAAATAACACATATGGAATAATTTAGTAAGCAAAAAAGTGTTAAACAAATCTAAATATTTTAGATTCTTCAAAGTGGCCAACCTTTGCCTTGATGAAGCTTTGCACATTCTTGGCCTCTCAACCAGCTTCATGAGGTAGTCTGCATTTCATTTAACAGGTGTGACTTGTTAACTTCTTATGGCTGAGATCCCATTACCGGGACCGATATAACAACATCCAGTGAAAGTACAGGGCGCCATATTCAAAAGAACAGAAATCTCATAATTAAAATTCCTCAAACATACATGTATTTTATATATTTTAAGGTAGTCTTGTTGTTAATCCCACCACAGTGTCCAATTTCAAATAGGATTTACGGGGAAAGCACCACAAACGATTGTTAGGTCACCAACAACTCACTAAAATACACAGCCAAAGAGAGAGAAAAAGCACAAATAGAGATAAAATTAATCACTAACCTTTGATAATCTTCATCAGATGACACTCATAGGACTTCATGTTACACAATAAATGCATGTTTTGTTTGATAAAGTTCATGCAACCACTGTGTCAGATTTTCTTTTTAAATTACGGAAAAAGAAACCCATGCAATAATCTGAGACAGTGCTCAGAAGTAAAAACACCACAGCCGCAAAGATGGCGTCAACATAAACAAGAAATTACATGATAAATATTCCCTTACCTTTGATGATCTACATCAGAAGGCACTCCAGGAATCTCAGGTCCACAATAAATGTTTGTTTTGTTCGAAAATGTCTGTTATTTATGTCCAAATACCTTCTTTTGTTAGCGCGTTTGGTATACATATCCAAACGCTAATTCTGGTCAGCGTTATATCGGACAAAACTTAAAAAAGTGATATTACCAGTCGAAGAAACATTTCAAACTAAGTACAGAATCAATCATTAGGATGTTTTTAACATATAGCTTAATTAAAGTTCCAACTGGAGTACTCCTTGTCTTCGTGAGCAATGGAACGCAAGTGACTACCATGAGGAATAAGCATGATCAGAGAATGGCTGACTGCCAGACACCTGACTGATTCTGCTATCATTCACTCCCAGAACATCATAGAAGTTTCATTATGATTTATATTGATGGTTGACATCTAGTGAAACCCTTAGCCAGTGCAACATCACTCATATCTCAAGGGGACTTCATTGGGGACTCTGGTAACTGAGCTAAACGACTACCGCCCCGTAGCACTCACCTCCGTCATCATGAAGTGCTTTGAGAGACTAGTCAAGGACCATATCACCTCCACCCTACCTGACACCCTAGACCCACTCCAATTTGCTTACCGCCCAAATAGGTCCACAGACGATGCAATCTCAACCACACTGCACACTGCCCTAACCCATCTGGACAAGAGGAATACCTATGTGAGAATGCTGTTCATCGACTACAGCTCGGCATTCAACACCATAGTACCCTCCAAGCTCGTCATCAAGCTCGAGACCCTGGGTCTCGACCCCGCCCTGTGCAACTGGGTACTGGACTTCCTGACGGGCCGCCCCCAGGTGGTGAGGGTAGGCAACAACATCTCCACCCCGCTGATCCTCAACACTGGGGCCCCACAAGGGTGCGTTCTGAGCCCTCTCCTGTACTCCCTGTTCACCCACGACTGCGTGGCCACGCACACCTCCAACTCAATCATCAAGTTTGCGGACGACACAACAGTGGTAGGATTGATTACCAACAACGACGAGACGGCCTACAGGGAGGAGGTGAGGGCCCTCGGAGTGTGGTGTCAGGAAAATAACCTCACACTCAACGTCAACAAAACTAAGGAGAGGATTGTGGACTTCAGGAAACAGCAGAGGGAACACCCCCCTATCCACATCGATGGAACAGTAGTGGAGAGGGTAGTAAGTTTTAAGTTCCTCGGCATACACATCAAAGACAAACTGAATTGGTCCACTCACACAGACAGCATCGTGAAGAAGGCGCAGCAGCGCCTCTTCAACCTCAGGAGGCTGAAGAAATTTGGCTTGTCACCAAAAGCACTCACAAACTTCTACAGATGCACAATCGAGAGCATCCTGGCGGGGTGTATCACCGCCTCGTACGGCAACTGCTCCGCCCACAACCGTAAGGCTCTCCAGAGGGTAGTGAGGTCTGCACAACGCATCACCGGGGGCAAACTACCTGCCCTCCAGGACACCTACACCACCCGATGTTACAGGAAGGCCATAAAGATCATCAAGGACAACAACCACCCGAGCCACTGCCTGTTCACCCCGCTATCATACAGAAGGCGAGGTCAGTACAGGTGCATCAAAGCTGGGACCGAGAGACTGAAAAACAGCTTCTATCTCAAGGCCATCAGACTGTTAAACAGCCATCACTAACACTGAGTGGCTGCTGCCAACACACTGACTCAACTCCAGCCACTTTAATAATGGGAATTGATGGGAAATGATGTAAAATATATCACTAGCCACTTTAAACAATGCTACCTAATATACAGTGCCTTGCGAAAGTATTCGGCCCCCTTGAACTTTGCGACCTTTTGCCACATTTCAGGCTTCAAACATAAAGATATAAAACTGTATTTTTTTGTGAAGAATCAACACCAAGTGTGACACAATCATGAAGTGGAACGACATTTATTGGATATTTCAAACTTTTTTAACAAATCAAAAACTGAAAAATTGGGTGTGCAAAATTATTCAGCCCCTTTACTTTCAGTGCAGAAAACTCTCTCCAGAAGTTCAGTGAGGATCTCTGAATGATCCAATGTTGACCTAAATGACTAATGATGATAAATACAATCCACCTGTGTGTAATCAAGTCTCCGTATAAATGCACCTGCACTGTGATAGTCTCAGAGGTCCGTCAAAAGCGCAGAGAGCATCATGAAGAACAAGGAACACACCAGGCAGGTCCGAGATACTGTTGTGAAGAAGTTTAAAGCCGGATTTGGATACAAAAAGATTTCCCAAGCTTTAAACATCCCAAGGAGCACTGTGCAAGCGATAATATTGAAATGGAAGGAGTATCAGACCACTGCAAATCTACCAAGACCTGGCCGTCCCTCTAAACTTTCAGCTCATACAAGGAGAAGACTGAACAGAAGATGCAGCCAAGAGGCCCATGATCAACTGCAGAGATCTACAGCTGAGGTGGGAGACTCTGTCCATAGGACAACAATCAGTCGTATATTGCACAAATCTGGCCTTTATGGAAGAGTGGCAAGAAAGCCATTTCTTCGAGATATCCATAAAAAGTGTTGTTTAAAGTTTGCCACAAGCCACCTGGGAGACACACCAAACATGTGGAAGAAGGTGCTCTGGTCAGATGAAACCAAAATTGAACTTCTTGGCAACAATGCAAAACGTTATGTTTGGCGTAAAAGCAACACAGCTCATCACCCTGAACACACCATCCCCACTGTCAAACATGGTGGTGGCAGCATCATGGTTTGGGCCTGCTTTTCTTCAGCAGGGACAGGGAAGATGGTTAAAATTGATGGGAAGATGGATGGAGCCAAATACAGGACCATTCTGGAAGAAAACCTGATGGAGTCTGCCAAAGACCTGAGACTGGGACGGAGATTTGTCTTCCAACAAGACAATAATCCAAAACGTAAAGCAAAATCTACAATGGAATGGTTAAAAAATAAACATATCCAGGTGTTAGAATGGCCAAGTCAAAGTCCAGACCTGAATCCAATCGAGAATCTGTGGAAAGAACTGAAAACTGCTGTTCACAAATGCTCTCCATCCAACCTCACTGAGCTCGAGCTGTTTTGCAAGGAGGAATGGGAAAAAATGTCAGTCTCTCGATGTGCAAAACTGATAGAGACATACCCCAAGCGACTTACAGCTGTAATCGCAGCAAAAGGTTGCGCTACAAAGTATTAACTTAAGGGGGCTGAATAATTTTGCACGCCCAATTTTTCAGTTTTTGATTTGTTAAAAAAGTTTGAAATATCCAATTAATGTCGTTCCACTTCATGATTGTGTCCCACTTGTTGTTGATTCTTCACAAAAAATACAGTTTTATATCTTTATGTTTGAAGCCTGAAATGTGGCAAAAGGTCGCAAAGTTCAAGGGGGCCGAATACTTTCGCAAGGCACTGTATATACTTTACATGGCTTGATTCAATCATCACTTGGCGGGTGGTGTGTGGCTTCCGCTAGCAGTGCAGATTCAGCAAAGCAGGTCATCTTCACCGAGCCTCTCGACTCACCAGCTTTTTAAACATCCCAATGCCGGATACAGACCAAGGCGCTGCCTTTCGAAGGCTCTTTAAATTTAAACAGGGATTTTGTGAAACGGGCCGGCGGACATTCGCAAGTCAACCAGGTAGCGGTATTTATGGATGTATAACAAGTCGTGGAGAGGTACCGCGGTTGGACCAGTGCAGTCAAGGTTGTTAACGTGAGTATAAAAACATCCACTGTTTTACCAAATGACTCATATGGTGGGGACATCTTGCTGCATCATCGATGCGGTTTAGTAGGCTATACTGTGGGCTTGTGTCGACGACAAGCTATCATTTGCGTTTTTGGAGCATGACTTTGATCATGCAATAGTATTAGCATCAAAAGTCAAATAGCAGGTGTACAATAATAATCCAGCATGTAATTTCGCTACAAACTAACGTCGTCATACATCTGGAATGGTACACACAGTATGAAGAAAACTAAAATGTTTTTTGCATGAATGTCCTGCGACTGTTTAGGAGAAATGTAATACATTTTAGTGCTGTCTTTTAAATAGTTTAAGGAGTCAAAGTTATGGGAAAGAGGAAGATTAAGAAAACACAAACCACTACCAATGTAAATCTGTGCTGATAGAGCCAACAGACAGTTGTGGTGCAGTAGTTCCCCTCAGAAGACAATTAGATCAGTGGGCTTCTCAAGATTTTAATAGAATAGTAGGACCGTTTCCGCAACCTCTGTTATCATACTGCATAGGTGATAAAATATGGTGCTATCCTTTCCCCTGTCAAGGACCGCTACAAACTGTGTTTACATTATCCAATTATTTGCTCTGTCATCTGAGAGTGATTCGTGCACTGCCAAAGTTATTCCACTGGGATTCTCTGCCTCTAACCCTATTACAGGGGCTGAGTCACTGGCTTTACTGGGGCTCTTTCATACCATCCCTAGGAGGGGTGTGTCATTTGAGTGGGTTGAGTCACTGATGTGATCTTCCTGTCTGGGTTGGCGCCCCCCCTTGGGTTGTGCCGTGGCGGAGATCTTTGTGGGCTATACTCGGCCTTGTCTCAGGATGGTAAGTTGGTGGTTGAAGATATCCCTCTAGTGGTGTGGGGGCTGTGCTTTGGCAAAGTGGGTGGGGTTATATCCTTCCTGTTTGGCCCTGTCCGGGGGTGTCCTCGGATGGGGCCACAGTGTCTCCTGACCCCTCCTGTCTCAGCCTCCAGTATTTATGCTGCAGTGGTTTATGTGTCGGGGGGCTAGGGTCAGTTTGTTATATCTGGAGTACTTCTCCTGTCCTATTCGGTGTCCTGTGTGAATTTAAGTGTGCTCTCTCTAATTCTCTCTTTCTCTCTTTTTTTCTCTCTCTCGGAGGACCTGAGCCCTAGGACCATGCCTCAGGACTACCTGACATGATGACTCCTTGCTGTCCCCAGTCCACCTGGCCGTGCTGCTGCTCCAGTTTCAACTGTTCTGCCTTATTATTATTGGACCATGCTGGTCATTTATGAACATTTGAACGTCTTGGCCATGTTCTGTTATAATCTCCACCCTGCACAGCCAGAAGAGGACTGGCCACCCCACATAGCCTGGTTCCTCTCTAGGTTTCTTCCTAGGTTTTGGCCTTTCTAGGGAGTTTTTCCTAGCCACCGTGCTTCTACACCTGCATTGCTTGCTGTTTGGGGGTTTAGGCTGGGTTTCTGTACAGCACTTTGAGATATCAGCTGATGTATGAAGGGCTATATAAATAACATTTTTTTTTTTTTTTTTTTTTTCAAATGGACCTGATTGATTTTCCATGTTTATTTTACATCCAGAGAACTTTCAGGAGTAGCATAACCTGTAAAACTCTTCAAGGTTTTGCCTAGGAACTCAAACAGTTGCCTTCACCTTAGACATGCTTGGGTGCAATCCAGGCAGAAGGCAATGCTGCTCTAAATAGAATAATGTAATTTAGGGATATGGAACTATTTTGGGGATGTCTTCCCGAGAGGGGTACTTGTAATATCTTGGTGGAAAGTGGACACGCACTGATGACTCTGACCTGGACAAACATATTAGTTGTTGATAGGGTGACAAAGTACAATGAATGATACAGTATAAGAGCAATAGAGTCCCAGTGGAGGTGTCATAATACCCATAAAACCTAGCGGTCAAACAGGGAAATGGTTCCAATGGTTTTCCACCATTCATTTTTCCCATAATACATTTTAGAAACACTTAAAATAAGGGCTGTGTTTCTTGTAGGCTTTCCCTGGCGTGACATTTTGATAACCATGTAAATCTCTATCGGACAAGGTGGCTTCATCAACATATTCAGCTCTATTTCTCTCAGAATGCTAATTGGCATCAAAGTAGACATGCAAGGCTGTTGGTTCCTGCACATAATTTCTAGTTGACACCTTTGCTAACAGGTATTGTGGCAATTTAAAACTTGCACAAGACAGTTCACAGAATTGTCCATTTAAAGAAATGCAGCCAATTAATGAATTAATACATTTAGCTAACATTAGATCCAGAGTCTTAACCTTTGGCTCGTTTCGGCAGTCTTGTCCAGATCATCAAGGCATTTGTAGTTCTTTATGATAGCCACATTAGCAGCTAGTTAGCATTGAATTTTTAGGGAGTAAATACAGTCGAATATATTGATAAAAGTCACCTTGTCCTAGAGAGATTTACACAGTTATCAAAATGTCATGCCAGTCCTTATTTTAAGTATTTCTAAAATCCCCTATGGGAAAAATGTGCGGTGGACAAGCGATTGGAGCCATTTCCTTGTTTGACCCCTAGGCTTTATGGTTATTATGACTCATAATGTGGTACTCTATCCCTTGTTATTTAGATTTGTAGGCAGGCCAGTGCTGTTATTTTCAGTGCACCTTCTGCGGCATTCTCAATGTATAATTCAAGAACCTGGCATAACACGGTTGCTGCACAGGTCTCTTCAGAGATGTTCTATCGGGATCAAGTCCAGGCTCTGGCTAGGCCACTCAAGGAAATTCAGAGACTTGACCCAAAGCCACTCCTGCGTTGTCTTGGCTTTGTGCTTGTTGGGTTGTTGAACTGTTGGAAGGTGAACCTTCGACCCAGTTTGAGATCTTGAGTGCGCAGGAGCAGGTTTTCATCAAGGATCTCTCTACTTTGCTCCGCTCATCTTTCCCTTGATCCTGACTAGTCTCCCAGTCCCTGCCACTGAAAAACATCCCCACAGCATGATGCTGTCACCACCATGGTTCACCGTAAGAATGGTGCCAGGTTTCCTACAGATATGACGCTTGGCATTCAGGCCAAAGAGTTCAATCTTGGATTAATCAGACCAAAGCATCTTGTTCCTTATGTTCTGAGATTCTTTAGGTGGCTTTTGGGAAACTCTAAGTGGGCTGTCATGCGCCTTTTACTGAGGAGTGGCTTCCATCTGGCCACTCTACCATAAAGGCCTAATTGGTAGATTGCTGCAGAGATGGTTGTTCTTCTGGAAGGTTCTCCCATCTGCACAGAGGAACTCTAGAGCTCTATCAGAGTGCTGCAGAAATGTTTTGGTACCCTTCCCCAGATCTGTGCCTCGGCACAATCCTGTCTTGGAGCTCTCTGGACAATTCCTTTGATCTCATGGCTCGGTGTTTGCTCAATTTCTACTTATGTAAATAAGGTATTTGTTTTTTTATTTTAATATATTTGCAAAAATTTCCAAAAATCTGTTTACGCTTTGTCATTATGGGGTATTGTGTGTAAATTGATGAGGAAAACAAACATTGTAATCCACTTTAGATTATGGCTGTAACGTAACAAAATGTGGAAAAATCCAAGGGCCTGAATACTTTCTAAATATAGTGTATATTTCCCCTAATGTTATTAGTGTACCTCTTCTTTCTCTCTCTTGTTGCTTCATTCCTTCCTCGCATTCAACAAAATACGTTTAGTTTTCCTTATCTTCATCATTCTAATGATATCCTTGAATAATAAAGGACTAGATTTAGATGCAGAATACTTTCACTTGTCTTCACGAAGATTGATTGAGTGGTTATGGGTCTGAATAAATAACTGCTATGTATAGCTTACCCCCATAGCGTGTTCGCTCTTCTTTCAAACTGCCCGTGAGTTCTATTGGCTGCTATATTTAACATTCAGAAAAAAAGAGGTTAAGTTCCTCTTCAAATAGTCAATTGGTATAAGAAATGCAACAAAAAAAGTAATAAGGTACAGCAAGCTATTTTAGAGCTATTCTAGTCTAGCTTTTACTACATGGGACTCCAAGAGCTAAACTTTTTTTAAGGAGAGGCCAGCAGAACACAGGTGCTTGCATATTGCGCAAGAGACCGAGGCTATAAGTTATAAGGTAATTATGCATAACCCATCATTAATTGGCTAATTATAAGGCTAATACTGAATTTAATTTATTACCTGAAAGAGGTAGGCTAGGACATCAATATACAGTGGGGACAACAAGTATTTGATAACCTTCCTACTGTTTCCTACTTACAAAGCATGTAGAGGTCTGCAATTTTTTATCATAGGTACACTTCAACTGTGAGAGACGGAATCTAAAACAAGAATCCAGAAAATCACATTGCATGGTTTTTAAGTAATTAATTTGCATTTTATTGCATGACATAAGTATTTGATACATCAGAAAAGCAGAACTTAATATTTGGTACGGAAACCTTTGTTTCCAATTACAGAGATCTTACGTTTCCTGTAGTTCTTGACCAGGTTTGCACACACTGCAGCAGGGATTTTGTCGCTGGGCAATACGGACTTTCAGCTCCCTCCAAATATTTTCTATTGGGTTCAGGTCTGGAGACTGGCTAGGCCACTCCAGGACCTTGAGATGCTTCTTACGGAGCCACTCCTTAGTTGCCCTGGCTGTGTGTTTCGGGTCTTTGTCATGCTGGAAGACCCAGCCTCGACCCATCTTCAATGTTCTTTCTAAGGGAAGGAGGTTGTTGGCCAAGATCTCGCGATACATGGCCCCATCCATCCTCCCCTCAATACGGTGCATTCGTCCTGTCCCCTTTGCAGAAAAGCATCCCCAAAGAATGATGTTTCCACCTCCATGCTGGGATGGTGCTCTTGGGGTTGTACTCATCCTTCTTCTTCCTCCAAACACGGCGTGTGGAGTTTAGGCCAAAAAGCTCTATTTTTGTCTCATCTCCCATTCCTCCTCTGGATCATCCAGATGGTCATTGGCAAACTTTAGACGGGCCTGGACATGCGCTGGCATGAGCAGGGGGACCTTGCATGCGCTGCAGGATTTTAATCCATGACGGCGTAGTGTGTTACTAATGGTTTTCTTTGAGACTGTGGTCCCAGCTCTCTTCAGGTCATTGACCAGGTCCTGCCATGTAGTTCTGGGCTCATCCCTCACCTTCCTCATGATCATTGATGCCCCACGAGGTGAGATCTTGCATGGAGCCCCAGACCGAGGGTGATTGACCGTCATCTTGAACTTCTTCCATTTTCTAATAATTGCGCCAACAGTTGTTGCCTTCTCACCAAGCTGCTTAACTATTGCCCTGTAGCCCATCCCAGCCTTGTGCAGGTCTACAGGCCAAGGCAGCAGCCACTCTTCCTGCCGTCCGCCCGGAAAAATTAAGGCAGTTACACAATTTTTAAAACATTACAATACATTCATTACATAATTCCCATCACACTGTGTGCCCTCAGGCCTATACTCCACTACCACATATCTAAAACACAAAATCCACATGTGTGTATGTTATCATGTGTGTATGTATGTGTCTGTGCCTATGTTTGTTGCTTCACAGGCCCCACTGTTCCTTAAGGTATATTTTTATCTGTTTTTCTGAATCTAATGCTTGCATCAGTTACCTGATGTGGAAAGAGTTCCATGTAGTCATGGCTCTATGTGGTGCTGTGCACCTCCCATAGTCTGTTCTGGACTGTGATGAGACCTCTTGTGGCATTTCCTGTGGTGTATCCATGGATGTCTGAGCTGTGTGTTAGTAATGTAAACAGACAATACGGTGCTTTCAACATGTCAATACCTCTCACAAATACAAGTACTGATGATGTCAATCTCACCTCTACTTTGAGCCAGGAGAGATTGAAATGCTTATTATTCTCTGTGTACATCCAAGGGGCCAGCCGTGCTACCCTGTTCTGAGCCAATTGCAATTTTCCTAAGTCCCTCTTTGTGGGACCTGACCAGACAACTGAACAGTAGTCCAGAAAACAAAACTAGAGTCTAGGACCTGCCTTGTTGATAGTGCTGCTAAGAAGGTAGAACAACACTTTATTATGGACAGACTTCTCCCCATCTTAGCTACTGTTGTATCAGTATTGTTTGACCATGACAGTTTAGCAGTTTAGTCACCTCAACTTGCTCAATTTCCACATGATTTATTACAAGATTTAGTTGAGGTTAAGGTTTAAGCTACATATGTTAACGTATGCTATTTTGAGTACTTTTTCTGGGATGCTTGCTTGTTTTCCTTGCTTTACTGCAAAGCTTTAGCAGAAGTAGATATGCTCATGTTATTTATGTTAGTGCAGGGTGAGCTGCACATAGTGGATTTCTTGTTAGTATTGAGGCGGTGTGCCCTAATATCATAAATCTGGTTCATAAACACATGATTGCGGCATGTAATAGCTGTAGGATCAGCAGAGGCATTCAGGGCAGTTAGAGGGGCAAATTAGGTTACTTACATTGTGTCTACCAATGCCCCTGGTATAATGTGCATTTGCTAAAGCATTATGATGATTCAGCCACACAATGGTAGGAAGTGGAGTTGAGGGAGACAGACCGAGAGAGTGCTCGCGCGTGCACTGATATAAAGCAATGATATTCGAATGATAGAAGGATGGTATGATGATATAAAAATCGCTCACCCTGGGATTTACGGTATTACCGGTTTAGTACACAAAAAATGCAAACATACCCATTGGATGTCTATTACCAGAATGCTCACAAAATGTGCACAAGTCATAGCGAATTTCCATGGAGGCTGCTAGCTAAATATGCTAATGAGTGTAAACAAAAATAAAGTAATTGTAAAGATAGACAATGCAGCACATAAAGTTATACATATATAGGTAGGAGCTACCGAATGTCATTGTTGGTGAGTTTAGACATTTACAAGCGGATGTGAATGAGAGACATTGTGCAAATTAACAAAGTTTTGAAACATGCTTGTCTGAAGGAAGAAAAGTACTGGCTCTCCAGCAGCAAGTCTACACGCTGTGTCTGTGTGGAGTCACTAAGGCAACAGGCCTGCCTACCCTGCGTGGAAAAGAGGGGGAGGGGCAGACAGGCGAGAACGGAGAGGAGAAAAAATGCAAGGAAATAGAGAGAGCAGTGTCAGCTATTCAAATAACTCATCCAAAGGGCTTTTTGACTTCTGAAACATGGAAGAAAGATATCACAATATAATGCCCCTTCACCTTATTAATTCAGCCACGTACTTAGTAAGTTCAATTTAGGGTCATGTTAATGCAGAATTCTGTGTTTTTCACGCAGTAAAAAAAAGATGAAACGCAAAATAAATATCTTGCTGCGTTTTGTAAACGCAGATCTAAAATGCTTTTTATTGTCGTTTCTGCTCAGCATCAGACAAATTTTGTGCTTCAGTTGCACTTCTAAAGTCGGATGAGAATCCAGTTCGTTATTTCTATCAGCAGACGAATCAAATGTTATTTGTGACATGCGCCGAATACAATCGGTGTCGACCTTATAGTGAAAGGCTTACTTTACAAGCCCTTAACCAACAATGCAGTTTTAAGAAAATCCCTAAAAAAGTAAGTGATAAGAATAACAAATCATTTAAAGAGCAGCATTAAATAACAATAGCGGGGCTATATACAGAGGGTACCGGTACCGTTTTTGCGAACAAGACCTTGCTTTTTCATTGTAAGCTAATTTACTTGTGTGGCTGCCAGCCAAATAGTGTTGCACTTCTGTTGTCATCTGAAGAAAATGAAGCTTTTTTTTCTGGACTAATGTATTTTTTGTAAAGGAAAACTATAGTTTGGGTTAGGGTTAGGGTTAGGGTAACCCTAACCCTAAACTATAATACACCATTGTGTATTGACAGGGGTCGCATTTTATATTGAAAGTGAACAGTGTTTTTTTTGCTTCAAAAGAGTGATCAGGGACGTGTTAAGACTATGGGTTCCCCTACAGGAACTCCCCCCCCCCCCCCCCCCCACTCCCCCCACCCGTTCAGCTGAAACGGTTGCGCAGGGAATGCAAAAATATTCTTAGAAATATTTAACCTCCACACATTAACAAGTCCAATACCTCAAATGAAAGATAAACACCTTGTTCATCTACCCAGCATGTCAGATTTTTAACATGTTTTACGGCGAAAATACGGCAATAATCTGAGACGGCGCTCAGACGTAACAATATTTCTCCGCTATGTTGGAGTCAACAGAAATACAAAATTACAACATAAACATTCCCTTACCTTTGATGGTCTTCGATCAGAATGTACTGCAAGGAGTCCTACTTCAACAATAAATTGTTTTGTTTCATAATGTTCAATTCTAGTGTCCATGTAGCAGCACCTGCTACAACTTTCAGCTCAAATGCCCAAAAAATGACTTCTGGTCCAGGATAATTTTGCATCAAAACTTCGAAATTACATATTACAGGTCGACGAAACTGGTCAAACTAAGTGCAGAATCAATCTTCAGCTTGTTATAAACGTACAAAACGAATGGCATTCCAACCGGACAATCCTAGTTCATCTGGGGCTGACTGGAACAGACAAAGCCCTCTAACGCATATATGCACCCTCAAGCACATGAATCTTTTGTGACACCGTAGCAAATTCCTCCCCATTAGGTCAAAGTTCACAGCAAATGCTCGATTACACTTTCTACTGAATGGGGACATCTAGTGGAAGACATAGGAAGTGTTTCCAGAAAGTTGCCCCAACTTTCAGGATTCCAAAACTAGTTTGGAAGATTGCCTGCCCTGTGAGTTCTGTTATACTCACAGACATAATTCAAATGGTTTTAGAAGATTCAGAGTGTTTTCTATCCAATAATAATAATAATATGCATATATTAGCAATTTAGGACAGATTTTGATGCAGTTCACTATGGGCATGCAATTCATCCAAAGGGGAAATACTGCACCCTATCCTGAACAAGTTTTAAAGAAAAAAATAAGCAAACACATTTGGGGTTCGCCAAAATGCATTTGGGAGACTCCCCAAACATATGGAGAAGGTACTCTGGTCAGATGAGACAAAAATGTTGCTTTTTGGCCATCAAGGAAAATGCCTGGCACAAACCCAACACCTCTCATCATCCCGAGAACACCATCCCCACAGTGAAGCATGGTGGTGGCAGCATCATGCTGTGGGGATGTTTTTCATTAGCAGAGACTGGGAAACTGGTCAGAATTGAGGGAATGATGGATGGCTCTAAATACTGTGACATTTTTGAGGGAAACCTGTTTCAGTCTTCAAGAGATTTGAGACTGAGATGGATGTTCACCTTCCAGCAGGACAATGACCCTAAGCATACTGCTAAAGCAATACTTGTGGTTTAAGGGGAAACATTTAGATGTCTTGGAATGGCCCAGTCAAAGTTCAGACCTCAATCTAATTGATATTTTTGTGGATGGCTGTACACCAGCGGAACCCATCCAACTTGAAGGAGATGGAGCAGTTTTGCCTTGAAGATTGTGCAAAAATCCCAGTGGCTAGATGTGCCAAGCTTATAGAGACATACCCCAAGAGACATGCAGCTGTAATTGCTGCAAAGGTAGCTCTACAAAGTATTGACTTTGGGGGGTGAATAGTTATACACGCTCAAGTCCAGTTTTTTTGTCTTATTTCTTGTTTGTTTCAACCCCCAAAAAATGTTAATCTTCAAATGATACAAACCCCCAAAAATCAATTTGAATTCCAAGTTGTAAGGCAACAAAATAGGAAAAAATACCAGGGGGGTGAATACTTTTGCAAGCCACTGTATATATTCCAATTTAGGTACTCCTCCTTTTCTCCAATCCTTACATCTTTTATGGTTCAACAGGAAGATGAAGTGGTAGGGTAATACACCATTGTTTCTCCCTTAAGGGGATCTGACCTGACCTCAACCCCCTTGATGCCGAATCCAAAGATCTCCACCCATATCCCCTATAGCAATCCTGTGACTTCCTCCCTTCCACCCAACAATTTCCAAAGCCATCTGGCTCCTACAGATAACCATTATCTTCTGATGTAAAAAACAGTCTTTCACTCCTCAGATAATATACTGGAACAATGGAATGTTCCAAGTTTAACCTTTCTAGCGCAGGGGTTCCGCTAGCGGAACACCTCGACAACATTCCGCGAAATTCAAAGATATTTTTTAGAAATATGTAACTTTCACACATTAACAAGTCCAATACAGCAAATGAAAGATAAACATCTTGTTAATCTACCCATCGTGTCCGATTTTAAAAATGGTTTACAGCTAAAGCACAACATATGATTGTTAGATCACCGGCAAGTCGAAAAAACACAGCCATTTTTCCAGCCAGAGAGAGGAGTCACAAAAGCAGAAATACAGATAAAATGAATCATTAACCTTTGATGATTGTCATCAGATGACACTCATAGGACATCATGTTACACAATACATGCATGTTTTGTTCGATAATGTTCATATTTATATCCAGTTTACATTGGTTTACACAGTTTACACAATCTCAGTTTACTTTGGCGCCTTACGTGCAGTAATGTTTTGATTCCAAAACATCCGGTGATGTTGGCTCGTTAGATTGGCTGTTGGCTCTGTTAGATCTCTAGGGGCGCTATTTCATTTTTGGATAAAAAACGTTCCCGATATTTTGTCACGAAAAGATGCTCGACTATGCATATTCTTGACAGTTTTGGAAAGAAAACACTGAAGTTTCAGAATCTGCAAAGATTTTGTCTGTAAGTGCCCCAGAACTCATTCTACAGGCGAAACCAAGATGATGCATCAACCAGGAATTAGCAGAATTTCTGAAGCTCTGTTTTCCATTGTCTCCTTATATGGCTGTGATTGCGCAAGGAATGAGCCTACACTTTCTGTCGTTCGCCCAAGGTCTTAGCAGCATTGTGACGTATTTGTAGGCATATCATTGGAAGATTGACCATAAGAGACTACATTTTCCAAGTGTCCGCCTGGTGTCCTGCGTGGAATTCGGTGCGCAATTGCCAGCTGCTCGTACTTTTCCATTTGATATAGGGCAGAAACCATGTGTCCAAGAACGATGTATCAATGAAGAGATATGTGAAAAACACCTTGATGATTGATTCTAAACAACGTTTGCCATGTTTTCAGTCGATATTATGGAGTTAATTTGGAAAAAAGTTCGCGTTTTGAGGACTGAATTTTCAGATTTTTTTTGGTAGCCAAATGTGATGTATAAAACGGAGCTATTTCTAATACACAAAGAATCTTTTTGGAAAAACTGAGCATCTGCTATCTAACTGAGAGTATCCTCATTGAAAACATCAGAAGTTCTTCAAAGGTAAATTATTTTATTTGAAGGCTTTTATGTTTTTGTTGAAATGTTGCATGCTGGATGCTAACGCTAAATGCTAACGCTAAATGCTAACGCTAAATGCTAACGCTAGCTAGCTACTTTTACACAAATGATTGTTTTCCTATGGTTGAGAAGCATATTTTGAAAATCTGAGATGACAGTGTTGTTTACAAAAGGCTAAGCTTGAGAGATGGCATATTTATTTCATTTCATTTGCGATTTTCATGAATAGTTAACGTTGTGTTAAGCTAATGAGCTTGCTGATAGATTTACACAATCCTGGATACAGGGGTTTTTTCATAGCTAAACGTGACGCAGAAAACGGAGCGATTTGTCCTAAACAAATAATCTTTCAGGAAAAACTGAACATTTGCTATCTGAGAGTCTCCTCATTGAAAACATCTGAAGTTCTTCAAAGGTAAATGATTTTATTTGAATGCTTTTCTGTTTTTTTGTGTAAATGTTGCCAGCTGAATGCTAATGCTAAATGCTACGTTAGCCATCAATACTGTTACACAAATGCTTGTTTTGCAATGGTTGAGAAGCATATTTTGAAAATCTGAGATGACAGTGTTGTTAACAAAAGGCTAAGCTTGAGAGCTAGCATATTTATTTCATTTCATTTGCGATTTTCATTAAATAGTTAACGTTGCGTTATGGTAATGAGCTTGAGTCTGTATTCACGATCCCGGATCCGGGATGGGGAGATCAGAAAGGTTAAAAAATAACTATATTTTGGAGATTTTGTTTTCAAATAACCTAAATTGAGCGAGGAAAAAAGGCCATTCTTGAACATGGACTGAGGCATTCTTATTAATTTGTAAATAAAAGGCAGTTTGTTATTTAGAATGATTTATTTCTGTTTTTAGAGAGAGAAACCAAAAGCCCACCGTCTCCTCACGGGTCTCCCGGTTGCGGCCGGCACGGTTATTGAACCAGCATCTGTAGCAATGCAGTTTGCACTGTGATACAGTGTCTTAGGGCCTCTCGAGTGGCACAGCGCTCTATCCAGAAAGTTTTTAATGCTGATCAATTGCCTTGCACAAAGTATCAAAATGCAAGAGTCTATTGTCGTGTTTAATAGTCCATAACGGGCTATTATAATACATGGTGTCCAGGTCAGGATAACCAAAACATTTCTTTATTAAAGACTATCAGAAAGAATGTTGGTACTTATTTATTTTGATCCAATGCCATGTATGAGTGAGTCACTCAGCTTTATGTAGGTGCTGAGGATATATGACTGCGCCATTAACTTGATTATTTAGCAGGCATCACTTGCTTATATTCAATCAACACATATCTTAAGAATATCATGGAAAAGAATTTAACATTTTATTTCTCTTAGAATAAAAACCGTAGTGTAACAACCGTTTTAGTAAGTAATACTGATGAGTAGAAACAAACAATTGAGTGTATTTTTCAGGGTGTGCGCATGCAAGACAGAGGAATAGCAATTCTTACACTATTGTTCTAAATTCAATCACCTTCATCCTCATTCAGTTTATTGAAATTTAATTTTGAAGTCGTGCACAATTATCAGTTTCTATTTGGTTTATGCTGCCAATTCATTGACAGTTAGGTCCCCCTTGCGCTGGTCTGGAGCAATGAAGAAGTGACGCAGGGTACCGTACTAAACCATAAATTAACTCTAAATCCCGCAGCATAATCTCAAAACTTTTAGTTGAGCAACCACATGTCTTATATTGGCAGAAATCTTACATTCTTGTTAATCTAACTGCAGTGTCCATTTTACACTAGCTATTACATAAACAAAGACCATGCTATTGTTGGAGGATAGTGCACAACAACACAACACTTTTATCATGGCAACTGTTTTGATACATTCACCTGTGAAGGTAAATAATGTACTTATATTCAGTAATCTTGATCTGATTTGTCATCCTGAGGGTCCCAGAGATAAAATGTAGTGTACTTTAGTTCTGTTTAAAAAAAATAAATGTTTATATTCAAATGTAGAAACTGGGTTCTACAGTTTGACCCTACTGCTGTCTCTGCCCCCCCCCCCCCCCTCCCGGCCTTCTAGATTTGTAAAGGTTAATGTATTTTCTGTAAGTAAGCTAATTATCCATCATGTATTACATTCCTGGGAGTGTGTAAACGTAAATGTTTTATTACCATAGCATTTTATGTACTTATGTACTTGAGAGATTATAAATTGACCAGTTCGGCACATTTGGGCAAGCTTTTGGCAGACTTGATACAACATTTTGTGTAGTGATGTAATTCTTCACTGGATCAGCCTGAAACCTTCCACACACACGGTTGCCATCTTGTGGACAACATCTAAATTACACCCAAAATCCTATCAGAATGTATGGCCTTTCTCTTGCATTTCAAAGATGATGAAAAACAAATAATAATAGAAAACACATGGTTCTTTTGTTTGTGTTATCTTTTAGTTGATCTAATGTGTTAAATTCTCTTACATTAAATTCAAATTTCCACAATCTTCAAAGTGTTTCCTTTTAAATTATATCAAGAATATGCATATCCTTGCTTCAGGTCCTGAGCTACAAGCAGTTGGATTTGGGTATGTCATTCTAGGCGAAAATTGATAAAAATACCCCGATCCTAACACGGAACCCAAACCGTCTGCACGTGTGCGCCATCGTGCATAAATTTATTTTGTTCCCCCATTTTGATCACGACTCGCAGGTTAAAATATCAAAACAAAATCTGAACCAATTACATTGATTTTGGGAACAGGTCGAAAAGCATTAAACATTTATGCCAATTTAGCTAGCTAGCTTGCTGTTACTAGCTAATTTGTCCTGGGATATAAACATTGAGTTGTTATTTTACCTGAAATGCACAAGGTCCTCTACTCCAACAACTATTCCACACATAAAATGGTCAACCGAATCGTTTCTAGTCATCTCTCCTCCTAGGCTTTTCCTTCTCTTGACTTTATATTGCAATTGGCAACTTTCATAAATTAGATGCCTTACCGCCACTTACCTCGTTCGTGTTTCAGTCACCCACGTGGGTATAACCAATGAGGAGATGGCAGGGGGGTACCTGCTTCTATAAACCACGGAGGAGATGGGAGAGGCAGGACTTGCAGCGCTGTCTGCATCACAAATACAACTGACAACTATTTTAGCCCTTGGCAACGCAGATGCTCATTGATGCGTGCGAGCAGTGGGTGCAATAATTTAATAATATAGATTTCTACATTTATTTTGCATCGCGAAGCGAGCGGTGTAGTCAGCCTGTAAAGGATGAAATGGCTTTAGAAATTGGCACAAGAAGTCCTCTCTCCCCCTCCTGTTTGCACTGGCAATAGAACCACTTGCAGAAAGAATTAGACAGGACACAAATGTAACAGGTATCAGTATTGGTAAACATGAATATAAACTAAACTTATTTGCCAATTATCTCCTGATACAGTGGGGAGAACAAGTATTTGATAAACTGCCGATTTTGCAGGTTTTCCTACTTACAAAGCATGTAGAGGTCTGTCATTTTTATCATAGGTACACTTAAACTGTGAGAGACGGAATCTAAAAAAAAAATCCAGAAAATCACATTGTATGATTTTTAAGTAATTCATTTTAATTTTTTTGCATGACCTACCAACCAGTAAGAATTCCGGCTCTCACAGACCTTTTTAGTTTTTCTTTAAGAAGCCGTCCTGTTCTCCACTTATTACCTGTATTAACTGCACCTGTTTGAACTCGTTACCTGTATAAAAGACACCTGTCCAAACACTCAATCAAACAGACTCCAACCTCTCCACAATGACCAAGACCAGAGAGCTGTGTAAGGACATCGGGGATAAAATTGTAGACCTGCACAAGGCTGGGATGGGCTACAGGACAATAGGCAAGCAGCTTGGTGAGAAGGCAACAACTGTTGGCGCAATTATTTGGAAATGAAAGAAGTTCAAGATGACGGTCAATCACCCTCGGTCTGGGGCTCCATGCAAGATCTCACCTCGTGGGGCATCAATGATCATGAGGAAGGTGAGGGATCAGCCCAGAACTACACGTAAGGACCTGGTCAATGACCTGAAGAGAGCTGGGACCACAGTCTCAAAGAACAAAGTGACACACTACGCCGTCATGGATTAAAATCCTGCAGCGCACGCAATGTCCCCCTGCTCAAGCCAGCGCATGTCCAGGCCCGTCTGAAGTTTGCCAGTGACCATCTGGATGATCCAGAGGCGGAATGGGAGAAGGTCATGTGGTCTTATGAGACAAAAAATATACCTTTTTGGTCTAAACTCCACTCGCTGTGTTTGGAGGAAGAATGATGAGTACAAAACCAAGAACTCCATCCTAGCCGTGAAGCATGGAGGTGGAAACATCATTCTTTGGGGATGCTTTTCTGCAAAGGGGACAGGACGACTGCACCGTATTGAGGGAAGGGTGGATGGGGCCATGTATCGCGAGATCTTGGCCAACAACCTCCTTCCCTCAGTAAGAGCATTGAAGATGGGTCGTGGCTGGGTCTTCCAGCATGACAATGACCCGAAACACACAGCCAGGGCAACTAAGGAGTGGCTCCGTAAGAAGCATCTCAAGGTCCTGGAGTGGCCTAGCCAGGCTCCAGACCTGAACCCAATATAAAATATTTGGAGGGAGCTGAAATTCCATATTGCCCAGCGACAGCCCCGAAACCTGAAGGATCTGGAGAAGCTCTGTATGGAGGAGTGGGCCAAAATCCCTGCTGCAGTGTGTGCAAACCTGGTCAAGAACTATAGGAAACGTGTGATCTCTGTAACTGCAAACAAAGGTTTCTGTACCAAATATTAAGTTCTGCTTTTCTGATGTATCAAATACTTACAGTGGGGCAAAAAAGTATTTAGTCAGCCACCAATTGTGCAAGTTCTCCCACTTAAAAAGATGAGAGAGGCCTGCAATTTTAATCATAGATACACTTCAACTATGACAGACAAAATGAGAATCCAGAAAATCACATTGTAGGATTTTTTTATGAATTTATTTGCAAATTGTGGTGGAAAATTAGTATTTGGTCAATAACAAAAGTTTATCTCAATGCTCTGTTATAAACCCTTTGTTGGCAATGACAGAGGTCAAACGTTTTCTGTAAGTCTTCACAAGGTTTTCACACACTGTTGCTGGTATTTTGGCCCATTCCTCCATGCAGATCTCTTCTAGAGCAGTGATGTTTTGGGGCTGTTGCTGGGCAACACAGCCTTTCAACTCCCTCCAATGATATTCTATGAGGTTGAGATCTGGAGACTGGCTTAGGCCACTCCAGGACCTTGAAATGCTTCTTACGAAGCCACTCCTTCGTTGCTCGGGCGTTCTGTATGGGATCATTGTCATGCTGAAAGACCCAGCCACGTTTCATCTTCAATGCCCTTGCTGATGGAAGGAGGTTTTCACTCAAAATCTCACGATACATGGCCCCATTCATTCTTTCCTTTACACGGATCAGTCGTCCTGGTCCCTTTGCAGAGAAACAGCCCCAAAGCATGATGTTTCCACCCCCATGCTTCACAGTAGGTATGGTGTTCTTTGGATGCAACTCAGCATTCTTTGTCCTCCAAACACGACTAGTTGAGTTTTTACCAAGAAGTTCTATTTTGGTTTCATCTGACCATATGACATTCTCCCAATCTTCTTCTGGATCATCCAAATGCTCTCTAGCAAACTTCAGATGGGCCTGGATATGTACTGGCTTAAGCAGGGGGACACGTCTGGCACTGCAGGATTTGAGTCCCTGGCGGCGTAGTGTGTTACTGATGGTAGGCTTTGTTACTTTGGTCCCAGCTCTCTCTGCAGGTCATTCACTAGGTCCCCCCATGTGGTTCTGGAATTTTTGCTCACCGTTCTTGTGATCATTTTGACCCCACGGGGTGAGATCTTGCGTGGAGCCCCAGATCGAGGGAGATTGTCAGTGGTCTTGTATGTCTTCAATTTCCTAATAATTGCTCCCACAGTTGATTTCTTCAAACCAAGCTGCTTAACTATTGCAGATTCAGTCTTCCCAGCCTGGTGCAGGTCTACAATTGTGTTTCTGGTGTCCTTTGATAGCTCTTTGGTCTTGGCCATAGTGGAGTTTGGAGTGTGACTGTTTGAGGTTGTGGACAGGTGTCTTTTATACTGATAACAAGTTCAAACAGGTGCCATTAATACATGTAACGAGTGGAGGACAGAGGAGCCTCTTAAAGAAGTTGTTACAGGTCTGTGAGAGCCAGATATGTTGCTTGTTTGTAGGTGACCAAATACTTATTTTCCACCATATTTGCAAATAAATTCATAAAAAATCATACAATGTGATTTTCTGGATTTTTGTTTTAGATTCTGTCTCTCACAGTTGAAGTGTACCTATGTTAGAAATTACAGACCTCTACATGCTTTGTAAGTAGGAAAACCTGCAAAATCGGCAGTGTATCAAATACTTGTTCCCCCCACTGTATATATATATATATATTATTTTTGATTATTTAATTCACTCGTTTCATTCACACCTGCACACTTTGGCGCTCGGAGGTTAAGAATTTCACTGTACAAATACAATTTTACTGGTCACGTACACATATTTAGCAGTTCTTATCGTGGATGTGGCAAACTGCTTATGTTCCTAGCTCCAACAGTGCAGTAATACCTGACAATGCAAAACAATGCATGCCAATACCCACATTTTTAAGAAAGGAATTAAAGGATCTGACCCTTTTTTTCAATGTTCTAAAATTACAAACCCAAATCTAACTGCCTGTAGCAAGAATATGTATATTCTTGATAACATTTGAAAGGAAACACTTTGAAGTTTGTGGAAATGTAAAATTAATGTAGGAGAATATAACACATTAGATCTTGTAAACGATTTTTATTTGAAATGCAAGAGAAAGGCCACAATGTATTTTTGCAGTTCAGGCACAACTTAGATGTAGGCCACTAGATGGCAGCAGTGTATGTGCAAAGTTTTAGACTGTTCTAAATAACCATTTTATTACTGTTCAAAATGTTGATTCAAGTCCCCAAAGCACCAGATGACCAGTTTTGATAGTCTTTAGCCGTACCATCATCCTACTCCTCCTCTGTTCCTCGGGTGGTGTAGAGGTAAACCCAGGCTCTGTGTGTTGACTTATGTAACAGTACAAGCCTTGGTTTCATGCATATTAACATCAGAACCCTCCTCCCTAAGTTTGTTTTACTCACTGCTTTAGCACACTCCGCCAACCCTGATGTCCTTGCCGTCTCTGAATCCTGGATTAGGAAGGCCACCAAAAATCCTGAGATTTCCATCCCCAACTACAACATTTTCCGTCAAGATAGAACTGCCAAAGGGGGAGGAGTTGCAATCTACTGCAGAGATAGCCTGCAAAGTTATGTCAAAATTTCCAGTCTATGCCCAAACAGTTCGAGCTTCTAATTTAAAAAACGAATCTCTGCAGAAATAAGTCTCTCACTGTTGCCGCATGTTATAGACCCCCCTCAGCTCCCAGCTGTGCCCTGGACACCATATGTGAATTGATTGCCCCCCATCTATCTTCAGAGTTCGTTCTGTTAGGTGACCTAAACTGGAATATGGTTAACACCCCAGCCATCCTACAATTTAAGCTTGATGTCCTCAAACTCACACAAATCATCAAGGAACCCACCAGGTACAACCCTAAATCCATAAACATGGGCACCCTCATAGATATTATCCTGGCCAACATGCCCTCCAAATACACCTCTGCTGTTTTCAATCAGGATCTCAGCGATCACTGCCTCATTGCCTGCATCCGTTATGGGTCCGCGGTCAAATGACCACCCCTCATCACTGTCAAACGCTCCCTAAACACCTTTGCGAGCAGGCCTTTCTAATCCACCTGGCCGCGGCATCCTGGAAGATATTGACTTCATTCCGTCAGTTGAGGATGACTGGTTGTTCTTTAAAAGTAATTTCCTCACCATCTTAAATAAGCATTCCCCTTTCAAACATTTTTACAAATAAGAGCAGATATAGGTCTGGAGTGAACCAAGGGCTATCTGCCCTCGACCAGCAGAAAAACATCCTGTGGCGTACTGCACTAGCATCGAATAGTCCCTGCGATATGCAACTTTCCAGGGAAGTCAGGAAAAAATACACACTGTCAGTTAGGAACGCAAAGGCTAGCTTTTTCAAACAGAAATTTGCATCCTGTAACTCTAACTCCAAAAAGTTTTGGGACACTGTAAAAGTCCATGGAGAATAAGAGCACCTCCTCCCAGCTGCCCATTGCACTGAGGCTACGATGAATCCACAATAATTGAGAATTTCAATAATAATTTCTCTAAGGCTGGCCATGCTTTCCTCCTGACTACCCCAACCCCGGCCAACAGCTCCACACCCCCCACAGCTACTTGCCCAAGCCTCCCCAGCTTCTCCTTCACCCAAATCCAGATAGCATATGTTCTGAAAGAGGTGCAAAACCTGGACCTGTACAAATCAGCAAGGCTAGACAATCTGGACCCACTCTTTCTAAAATTAGCCGCCGCCATTGTTGCAACCCCTATTACTAGTCTGTTCATCCTCTCTTTCGTATCGTCCGAGATTCCTAAAGATTGGAAAGCTGCCGCGGTCATCCACCTCTTCAAAGGTGGTGACACTCTAGACCCAAACTGTTATAGACCTATATCCATCCTGCCCTGCCTTTCTAAAGTCTTCGACAGCCAAGTTAACAAACAGATCACTGACCATTATGAATCCCACCATACCGTCTCCGCTGTGCAATCTGGTTTCCGAGCTGGTCACTCGTGCACCTCAGCCACGCTCAAGGTACTATCATTACTGCCATCGATAAAAGACAGTACTGTGCAGCTGTCTTCATCGACCTGGTCAAGGCTTTTGACTCTGTCAATCACCGTTTTCTTGTCAGCAGACTCAACAGGCTTGGTTTTTCAAATGACTGCATCGCCTGGTTTACGGACTACTTCTCAGATAGAGTTCAGTGTGTCAAATCGGAGGGCCTGTTGTCCGGACCTCTGGCAGTCTCTATGGAGGTACCACAGGGTTCAATTTTCGGGCCAACTCTTTTCTCTATATATCAATGATGCGGGTGATTCCTTGATCCACCTCTATGCAGACGACACCATTCTGTATACATCTGGCCCTTCTTTGTTAACAAACCTCCAAACGAGCTCCAATGCCATATAACACTCCTTCCGTGGCCTCCAACTACTCTTAAACGCTAGTAAAACTAAATGCATGCTCTTCAACCGATCGCTGCCCGCACCCGCCCGCCCGACTAGCATCACTACTCTGGACGGTTCTGACTTCGAATATGTGGACAACTACAAACACATAGATGTCTGGCTAGACTGTAAACTCTCCTTCCAGACTCATACTAAGCATCTCCAATCCAAAATTGAATCTAGAATCGGCTTCCTATTTCACAAAAATTCCTCCTTCACTCATGCTGCCAAACATACCCTCGTAAAACTGACTATGCTACCGATCCTCATCTGCAAAATTGTAATTATTCGCCTACCTCCTCATGCCTTTTGCACACAATGTATATAGACTCTTTTTTTTCTTTTTTCTATTGTGTTATTGACTTGTTAATTGTTTACTCCATGTGTAACTCTGTGTTGTCTGTTCACACTGCTATGCTTTATCTTGGCCAGGTCGCAGTTGCAAATGATAACTTGTTCTCAACTAGCCTACCTGGTTAAATAAAGGTGAAATAAAATAAATAAATAAATCCTCGACTTCGGCTATGTCATTTACAAAATAGCCTCCAACACTCTACTCAGCAAACTGGATGCAGTCTATCACAGTGCCATCCGTTTTGTCACCAAAGCCCCATATACCACCCACCATTGCGACCTGTATGCTCTCGTCGGCTGGTCCTCGCTACATATTTGTCGCCAAACCCACTGACTCCAGGTCATCTATAAGTCTCTGCTAGGTAAAGCCCCAAAATATCTCAGCTCACTGGTCACCAACACCCACCCGTAGCACGCGCTCTAGCAGGTATATTTCACTGGTCATCCCCAAAACCATCATCTCCTTTGGTCACGTTCTCTGAAGTTGGAGACTTATATCTCCCTCACTAACTTTATTAAGCATCAGCTATCTGAGCAGCTTACTGATCGCTAAAGCTGTACATAGCCCATCTGTAAATAGCCCACCCTACTACCTACCTCATCCCCATATTGTTTTTCTTAACTATTTTTGCTCTTTTGCACACCAGTATTTCTACTTGCACATCATCATCTGCACATCTATCACTCCAGTGTTAATTTGCAAAATTGTAAATACTATTTATTGCCTTACCTCCTTTCTCCATTTGCACACACTGTATATATATTTTTCTACTGTATTATTGACTGTACTTTTGTCCTATGTGTAACTCTGTGTTGTTTTTTGTCACGCTGCTTTGCTTTATCTTGGCCAGGTCGCAGTTGTAAATGAGAACTTGCTCTCAACTGGCCTACCTGGTTAAGTACATGTGAAATAAAATAACAACATTCACTGGACTCTCCCCACACACTCACACATACTACACTGACAATCCAACACAGACACACACACACACACACAGCAAAACAAACCATTTTGTATTGATATCCTTGTGGGGACCAAAGAATTGATTCACATCCAAAATCCTATTTTCCCTAACCCCTAAATCTAACCTTAACCCTTAACCTAACCTTAAGCTTAACCTTAAACTAAACCTTAACCTTAATGCCAAACCATAAAAAAACACCTAAACTTAACTCCTAATCGTAACCCTAAACCTAACCTTAATGCTAACCCTAATTGTAACCCTAAACCTCAAATTGCTTTTTTCCTTGTGAGGACCGGCAAAATGTCAACAATTTCCTTCTTTTAATATCCTTGTAAGGTCTTCTGGTAACACACATACACACACTCTACATGCGCTCACATCCACAAAACACACATGCATGTTGACGCCACACACACTCACAAATAGACACACTTTCACACTATTCACATACGCTGCTACTACTCTGTTTATTATCTATCCTGATTACCTAGCCACTTTTACCCCTACCTACATGAACATATTACCTCAACTACCTCGCGCCTCTTCACATAGACTCTGTACTGGTACTTCTTGTATGTAGCCTTATTGTTGTTATTTTATTGTCTTACTATTTCCTTTTTTAATTTAGCACATTTCTCTCACTTTTATCTCTGCATTGTTGGGAAAGGGCTTGTAAGTTAGCATTTCATGGTAATTTCTACAACTGTTGCATTTGGCGCATGTGACAAATACAATTTTATTTTTGTTATATGAACACACCCACTAAAAAGTGCTGCGTCATCCTACAGTATTGTAGTTCCCAGTCCCTCTGCAGCCCTGGCATTAATTATAGGCTACTCTTGAGTGACTGCACACTTTTCTGTGAGAGAACGTAGGGGCAAGGGAGGGACAGGGGCTCCCATGTGATTTATTGGTGACAATGTTTCTACCACTCAGGTCTTCATCAGACCTCCATTGACAAAGAACAAACCGATATATAGGCTACATGTATATAGGCCTATATACACTACAAAAGTATGTGGACACCCCTTCAAATGAGTGGATTTTGAGATTATTGTGGACTACAGGAAAAGGAGGACCGAGCAAGCCCCCATTCTCATCGAAGGGGCGGTAGTGGAGCAGGTTGAGAGCTTCAAGTTCCTTGGTGTCCACATCACCAACAAACTAGAATGGTCCAAACACACCAAGACAGTCGTGGAGGGGGCACGACAAAGCCTATTCCCCCTTAGGAAACTGAAAGGATTGGCATTGGTCCTGAGATCCTCAAAAGGTCATACAGCTGCAACATCGAGAGCATGGTTGCATCACTGCCTGGTATGGCAATTGCTCAGGCCTCTGACCTCAATGCACTACAGAGAGTAGTGCGTACGGCCCAGTATGTCACTGGGGCTAAGCTGCCTGCCATCCAGGACCTCTACACCAGGCGATGTAAGAGGAAGGCCCTAAAAATTGTCAAAGACCCCAGCCACCCCAGTCATAGACTTCTCTCTACTACCGCATGGCAAGCGGTACCGGAGTGCCAAGTCTAGGATAAAAAGGCTTCTCAACAGTTTCTACCCCCAAGCCATAAGACTCCTGAACAGGTAATCAAATGGCTACCCGGACTATTTGCATTTGCCCCCCCACCCAACCCCTCTTTTTACACTGTTGCTACTCTCTGTTTACTATATATGCATAGTCACTTTAACTATACATTCATGTACATACTACCTCAATTGGGCCAACCAACCAGTGCTCCCGCACATTGGCTAACCGGGCTATCTGCATTGTGTCCCACCACCTGCCAACCCCTCTTTTACATTACTGCTACTCTCTGTTCATCATACATGCATAGTCACTTTAACCATATCTGCATGTACATACTACCTGACTAACCGGTGTCTGTATATAGCCTCGCTACTTTTATAGCCTCACTACTGTATATAGCCTCGCTACTGTATGTTGCCTCGCTACTGTTATTTTTCAGGCTTTTTACTGTTGTTTTTATTTCTTTACTTACCTATTGTTCACCTAATACCTTTTTTGCACTGTTGGTTAGAGCCTGTAAGTAAGCGTTTGACTGTAAGGTCTACCTACACCTGTTGTATTCGGAGCACATGTTTATCAAATAAACTTTGATTTGATTTGATCTAGTGGAAAGGCTTCCCAGAAGAGTGGAGGCCATTATAGCAGCAAAGGGAAGACCAACTCCATATTAATGCCCATGATTTTGGAATGAGATGTTCGACAAGCAGGTGTCCACATACTTTTGTTGTACTTTTGTAACCATGTAGTGTATAGCAAATTCATCTCAGTCGCTTGTCTGTCACTCAGAAGACACTTTTTACTTTACAGTTCATGCATTGACTAACTGGAGCCAACTCGCACATCAATGAGATGTGATGGCTGAGTTGAGCTGTGATTGGCTGGATGGGATGGGGTAGAAGGGGAGGAGGGAGGTGTACTTTTCTTTTAGTTTCCCTGCTGACTGGAATTGAGAGAGCGAGAGAAAGATAGAGGGAGGGAGAGCAATAGAGATCATCAAAACGCAGCAGCTAAGCAGCCCAGCCAGCTAGCAGCAGCAGCTCCACTGCAGAGACAGAAAGAGAGAAACTGGTATTATAGAGAAAAATCCTTCACCTCCTCCTGTGCCGCATTGAACTGACCTTGCAGTTCACAGCCTCCCAGACGGAGCAGGAGCACTACCAAAGGGGCAAGAAACCTCAGAGCTTCATTAGGACTGGGATTGAAGGAGCAGTGGGAGAGAGAGCATGGACACTGCAAGGTCTATCCAGCATGAGATCACTTCTCTCAAAGGTACTCTCCTCTCTGTCTCCCTCATTTCCCCACAATCCCTTGCAGAGGAGTACCTCATCTTCTGATTATGTGGAGAAAGTTTTATCAAAGGATCTGTGCAATCTAAATGGAGGAATTCTGTCTCTCTTTATGCACCCCTTTCCCCTCTCTCTCTCTGCAATTGTTGAGAATCAAGGGAGAGAGAATGGCTTTTGTGTTCAAGCTTGACTGGATAGTATTGGTGATGGTGTATTGGGGCTGCCCTCATGTGTGTTTGTGTTCGCATGTGTGTGATGGCGTGAATGCACCGGAGTGGTGAGTGGCGGGAGCTTTCCGCTGCTGCATGCGGCAGGCTGAGTGCATCTGCGCCATGCTTGGGTCTGCAGAGTGATGCTGCATCGACGTGGCAATGTTACAAACAGACCAACCACAACTCTGCCCTTTGACTGGAGATCCAGAGCAACTCTGGACAGGAAACATAAAAGCAGACGCCATTAAATTGTAAAAAAAAAAAAAATGAATGTAGGGAAACAGGGTTCTTCTTGGCTTCTTCAACTCAGTTGATTATGACTTCATCCACTGCAGTGTGTCATGGAGCAGCTCACTTCTTATTGCATTTGTTTACATCCTATAGGTGTCACCACTGTACCCCCCTCCCACCCGACTGCTACTTTATGATTATCTCACTGTTACTGATCATCAACCACTCTGGGATGGAAATAAGACTGTTACAAGACATGTTAAGAAATGCACAATATGCCTTTTTGTAACACAGTGCTTTGTTTACCTGTGAAATATGTAGTGATAGAGTAATGATGGTATAATTATGGGATACTGATGATGTAAAACTAATTTTAATCTCTTTTTAATCTCATAATCTAAAAATGCTGATAATTATAGTGTTTTCACTCGGTTCTCGACAGACTCTCTAGAGACTCTATTAGGTTTGAATCAATCCAGCCCTGGTGTAACCGTGTGTGATTTGTTGCTAGCCTAGCACAGCAATCGATTGTCTGTGCAGTGCAAGAGCAGAACATTATCATGTTGAGTGGGGGTTCCAGTAATACTAATTGAACAAGTTCAGAACACAAGGCTAATGCTATCACCTGGACATGTTAGTTAGGCACAAGAAAGAACTCTGGATTTAGACTGTTTAGGCTATAGTTTCAATAAAAATGCTGAGTGCAATTTGTAAATGGCATCCACCCCAGTCTTAAGAGTGCATTATGGAGTTTGTGTCCCGGATTGAACCTTGCAGTGACTTCTCCTCCCCTCACTACTCTAGACAGGACTTTGTGCCTATTTCCTGGAGGTACTGCTATTTGGCTGGTGATTATGTGTATCAGTGTAATGCTACTACTCAGCCCATACAGTGGGGAGAACAAGTATTTGATTCACTGCCAATTTTGCAGGTTTTCCTACTTACAAAGCATGTAGATGTCTGTAATTTTTTATCATAGGTACACTTCAACTGTGAGAGACAGAATCTAAAACAAAAATCCAGAAAATCACATTGTATGATTTGTAAGTAATTCATTTGCATTTTATTGCATGACATAAGTATTTGATACATCAGAAAAGCAGAACTTAATATTTGGTACAGAAACCTTTGTTTGCAATTACAGAGAACATACGTTTCCTGTAGTTCTTGACCAGGTTTGCACACACTGCAGCAGGGATGTTGGCCCACTCCTCCATACAGACCTTCTCCAGATCCTTCAGGTTTCGGGGCTGTCGCTGGGCAATATAGAATTTCAGCTCCCTCCAAAGATATTCTATTGGGTTCAGGTCTGGAGACTGGCTAGGCCACTCCAGGACCTTGAGATGCTTCTTACGGAGCCACTCCTTAGTTGCCCTGGCTGTGTGTTTTCGGTCGTTGTCATGCTGGAAGACCCAGCCACGACCCATCTTCAATGCTCTTACTGAGGGAAGGAGGTTGTTGGCCAAGATCTCGCGATATATGGCCCCATCCATCCTCCTCTCAATACGGTGCAGTTGTCCTGTCCCCTTTGCAGAAAAGCACTCCCAAAGAATGATGTTTCCACCTCCATGCTTCACGGTTGGGATGGAGTTCTTGGTTTTGTACTCATCCTTCTTCCTCCAAACACAGCGAGTGGAGTTTAGACCAAAAAACTATATTTTTGTCTCATCAGACCACATGACCTTCTCCCATTCTTCCTCTGGATCATCCAGATGCTCATTGGCAAACTTCAGACGGGCCTGGACATGCGCTGACTTGAGCAAGGGGACCTTGCGTGTGCTGCAGGATTTTAATCCATGACGGCGTAGTGTTTTACTAATGGTTTTCTTTGAGACTGTGGTCCCAGCTCTCTTCAGGTCATTCACCAGATCCTGCCGTGTAGTTTTGGGCTGATCCCTCACCTTCCTTATGATCATTGATGCCCCACGATGTGAGATCTTGCATGGAACCCCAGACCGAGGGTGATTGACGTCATCTTGAACTTCTTCCATTTTCTAAAAATTGCGCCAACAGTTGTTGCCTTCTCACCAAGCTGCTTGCCTAGTGTCCTGTAGCCCATCCCAGCCTTGTGCAGATCTACAATTTTATCCCTGATGTCCTTACACAGCTCTCTGGTCTTGGCCATTGTGGAGAGGTTGGAGTCTGTTTGATTGACTGTGTGGACAGGTATTTTATACAGGTAACGAGTTCAAACAGGTGCAGTTAATAGAGGTAATGAGTGGAGAACAGGAGGGCTTCTAAAAGAAAAACTAAAAGGTCTGTGAGTGCCGGAATTCTTACTGGTTGGTAGGTGATCAAATACTTATGTCATGCAATAAAATGCAAATTAATTACTTAAAAATCATACAATGTGATTTTCTGCATTTTAGTTTTAGATTCCGTCTCTCACAGTTGAAGTGTACCTATGATAAAAATTACTGACCTCTACATGCTTTGTAAGTAGGAAAACCTGCAAAATCGGCAGTGTATCAAATACTTGTTCTCTCCACTGTATCTCCACTCTCAATCTATCTCTCCCTTAAAGGGACAATCTGGGATTGGTATATACATTTTTTGACTTTTAAATTAAATATATTTACAGTGGGGCAAAAAAGTATTTAGTCAGCCACCAATTGTGCAAGTTCTCCCACTTAAAAAGATGAGAGAGGCCTGTATTTTTCATCATAGGTACACACATAGTTGATGAAAACAAACCACCACTCCAGTGTCCAGTCTAGCCTCAGTGGTGTAAAGTACTTAAGTAAAAATACTTTAAAGTACTACTTCAGTTGTTTTTTGGGATATGTGTAACAATGTGCGCTGAGAGTTGGGAAGCAAGTTCAGGGAGTGAGTGTTTTAATAAATAAACGCAACATAAAATGAAACAAAACAAGAAACACGAACAGCGCACAGACTTAACACTGGAACAGAAACAATAACGCCTGGGGAAGGAACCAAAGGGAGCGACATATATGGGGAAGGTAATCAGGGAAGTGATGGAGTCCAGGTGAGTCTGATGACGCGCAGGTGCGTGTAACTATGGTGACAGGTGTGCGCCATAATGAGCAGCCTGGTGGTAGAGCCCGGAGAGGGAACACACGTGACAGTACCCGCTCCCCGACTCGCGGCTCCAGCCACAGGACTCCGACCAAAATGACGGTCCCTGGGATCAGGAGCATTTTGAATGCTTAGTAAGACAGGAAAATTGTCAAATTCCCGCACTTATCAAGATAACACTTGGGCTTCCCTTTTGCCTCTGGGCTGGTGGAGTCACTAAACACAAATGCATATTTTGTAAATAATGTCAGAGTGTTGGCGTGTGCCCCTGGATATCTGAACATTTCAAAAACAAGAAAATGGTGCCGACTGCTTTGCTAATTATAAGGAATGTTATATGATTTATACTTTTACTTTTGATACTTAAGTATATTTTAGCAATTACATTTATTTTTGATACTTAGTATATTTAAAACCAAATACTGCCCTTCATTATGCACACCTGTTACCATCATTACGTGCATCAGCGCTCATTGGACTCACCTGGACTCCTTCATTTTGTTGATTGCCCCCTCTATATCTGTCTGTTCCTCTGTTGGTTCCCTGTGTCAGCATTATTGTCGTAATGTCGTTTTGCGCCAGGCTGCCCTTCATTACACACACCTGTCACCATCATTACGCGCAGCAGCGCTCATTGGACTCATCTGGACTCCTTCCCTTTGTTGTTTGCCCCGTCTATAGTTGTCTGCTCCCCCATTTGTTCCCTGTGTCTGCACTGATGTTATTTTGTCCCCTGTCCATGCACTGTTCCTGTCCTGTTTCATGTCCGTTATCTATAAAGTTTTCACCCTATACCTGCTTCCTGTCTCCAGCGTCGATCCTCACAGAATGCTGACACCAAAATTGGAAGCATCAGGGAGGCCTTGTTTTTTTGTTGGTGACGTTGGGTCCTGGTGCCGTCACTGAAGGAACCTGGGGTGCCTCAGCAAGCTTGAGAGCTTTTTCTTGCTCGTCAGGCGCCCACCCCACATCATGCTTCAGCCAGCCATCAGGCTCCCACATCTCAGCGGGATCATCAGGCTCCCACGCCTCAGCCGGTTCGCCTGGCTCCCACGCCTCTGTCGGTTCGTCGGGCTTCTACGCCCCAGCCAACTTGTCCAGTGCCCATGCCTCAGCCGGCCCGCCAGGCTCACCCAGGTGGGACGCCGGGTGGAGCCCCTGGGGGGGAGGGTAATGTCAGGCCCTCTGGCGTTCATGTCCAGACGTTGTTCCTGTCCTGTTTCATGTCTGTTGTCTATTAAATGTTCTCCCTGTTCCTGCTTCCTGTCTCCAGCATTGATCGTCACAGTGTTGAGAAAATGGAGACTCAAGCAAGTTCAGTTAATACACAGAGAGTGGGTGCTGGTTTAATTGATTCAGAAAACAGGTACATGATACGTAAAAACCTCAGTTTCAAGAGGTTTTCTGATTGAGGAAAAACTCCAGGTTGTACTTAGCCTATGCGTCCTCCTGAGACGACCCTTTGTTGTTTCCCTGAGTGTAGGTGGGAGTAGTTATAATAGATAGCCGGTGTCTGGAAACACAAACAATTTGTTCACATTTGAACATCTTGGCCATGTTCTGTTATAATCTCCACCCGGCACAGCCAGAAGAGGACTGGCCACCCCACATAGCCTGGTTCCTCTCTAGGTTTCTTCCTAGGTTTTGGCCTTTCTAGGGAGTTTTTCCTAGCCACCGTGCTTCTACACCTGCATTGCTTGCTGTTTGGGGTTTTAGGCTGGGTTTCTGTACAGCAGTTTGAGATATCAGCTGATGTACGAAGGGCTATATAAATAAATTTGATTTGATTCTGGGCTCACAGTGACATTGTGTGTTCCAAATGGCACCCTATTCCCTATGTAGGACACTACTTTTGACCAGGGTCAGGGTAGGTTCAGGTCAAAAGAAATGCACTATATAGGGAGTAGGGTGTCATTCAGGACACCAAACAATGGATAGGAATCCAGAGTGAATAAGTCTGTGGAGAACTGGGGTCATCAGGTGTCTCAGTTTCCTCTCCAGAGGTCATGCCAATGGCACCCTGTTCCCTACATAGTGTACTACTTTTGACCAGAGCCCTCTAGTTCCTTATCAAAAGTAGTGCACTATGTAGGGAATAGGGTGCCATTTGGAACACATGGAAATAGAGGGATCGTTAATGTTGATGATGAGCATTACATCATTGTTTTGAAGAGGGGTATTTGTGACATCTGTATCAGACACTAGCTCTGGAACTTAAAGAAACAGATGCATTTCTGTTTTTGCAGTATTTATAAATTGTTCTTTTAAAATGTGATTATTTTACCCTGTTCTCACCTGTTTGAAAGTTGATTTAGTTTGACTCTGGTGTTTTCAATACCGGTATGTCAATTTAAGAAGCTTTCGGACAGGTGAAAAACCATCCTACTAGTGGCTAATAAGGTTAATGTCAAGCCCTGAAAAGTATGAAAATAAATCTTGCTTTGAGCCACAATCCTGTTGGCAACATTCAGCCAGTCATGGTCACACTCTCTGCTTGAACAAGCTGATTACACTCCATACAGGTTGCGTTCCACTTATTAAAATGGTGCCGGAGGAAATGGCAGCAGTTTTAAGGGCGCCCAACCAATTATGCTATTATGTTGGTTTTTCGCCTTATTTGTAGCTTATTTTGTAAGTAATGTTTCTGCCACCGTATCTTACGGTAAAAAAGAGCTGTATATCAGGACAGCGATCACTCACCTCGGATTAGACAAAGATTTCTTCTTCAACAAGCAGGACTCACAGGACATTCTCCTAACACCCGACAAGGCCAACATCCCAGTTATTTGCAAGAGGAAGAGGCAGGTACAGAGGACACAAAGTGGGATGCCTCGTGAGGATCCGCAGAAGGCGAGTGAGAAAGCTGCCGTTACCGTCAATATTACTACCAACGTGCAATCATTGGACAATAAATTAGACGAGGTACGATCATGAATATCCTACCAACGGGACATCAAAAGCTGTAATATCCTATATTTCACGGAATCGTGGCTGAATGATGACATGGATATTCAGCCAGCGGGATATACACTGCACCGGCAAGATAGAGCAGCACATTCTGGTAAGACGAGGGAGGGCGGTCTGTGCATAGTTGTAAACAACAGCTGGTGCACGAAATCTAAGGAAGTCTCTAGATTTTGCTCGCCTGAAGTATATATATATATTGAGTATATTGTGATAAATTGCAGGCCACACTACTTGCCTAGAGAGTTTCAGCTATACTTTTCGTGGCTATTTATTTACCACCACAGACAGATGCTGGCACTAAGACTGCACTCAGTCAGCTGTATAAGGAAATAAGCAAACAGGAAACCACTCACCCAGATGCGACACTCCTAGTGGCTGAAGACTTTAATGCAGGGAAACTTAAATCAGTTTTAACTAATTTCTATCAACATGTTAAATGTGCAACCAGAGGGAAACATTTCTAGATCACCTGTACTCCACACACAGAGATGCGTACAAAGCTCTCCCTCGCCCTCCATTTGGTAAATCCGACCACAACTCTATCCTCCTGATTCCTGCTTACAAGCTAAATTTAAAGCAGGAAGCACCAGTGACTCGGTCTATAAAAAAAGTGGTCAGATGAAGCAGATGCTAAACTGTTTTGCTCTCACAGACTGGAACATGTTCCCAGATTCTTCCGATGGCATTGAGGAGTACACATTAGTAACTGGCTTTATCAATAGGTGCATTGAGGACGTCGTCCCCACAGTGATTGTACGTACATACCCCAACCAGAAGCCATGGATTACAGGCAACATTCACACTGAGCTAAAGGGTAGAGCTGACGCTTTCAAGGTGTGGGACTCTAACCCGGAAGCCTATAACAAATCCTGCTATGCCCTGCGACGAACCATCAAACAGGGAAATCGTCAATATAGGGCTAAGATTGAATCATACTACACCCGCTCCGACGCTCGTCTTATGTGCCAGGGCTTGCAAACTATTACAGACTACAAAGGGATGCACAGCCGGGAGCTGCCCAGTGACACGAGCCTACCAGACGAGCTAAATCACTTCTATGCTCGCTTCTAGGCAAACAACACTGAGGCATGCATGAGAGCATCAGCTGTCCCGAACGACTGTGTGATCACGCTCTCCGTAGCCAACGTAAGACCTTTAAACAGGTCAACATTCAGAAAGCTGCGGGGCCAGACGGATTACCAGGACGTGTGCTGACCTACTGGCAGGTGTCTTCACTGACATTTTCAACATGTCCCTGATTGAGTCTGTAATACCAACATATTTCAAGCAGACCACCATAGTCCCTGTGCCCAAGAACACGAAGGCAACCTGCCTAAATGACTATAGACCCGTAGCACTCACGTCCGTAGCCATGAAGTGCTTTGAAAGGTGGTAATGGCTCACATCAACATCATTATCCCAGAAACCCTAGACCCACACACATTTGCATACCATCCAAACAGATCCACAGATGATGCAATCTCTATTGCACTCCACACTGCCCTTTCCCACCTGGACATAAGGGACACCTGTGTGAGAATGCTATTCATTGACTACAGCTCAGCGTTCAACACCATAGTACCCTCAAAGCTCATCACTAAGCTAAGACGCTAAGGACACTGGGACAAAACACCTCCCTCTGCAACTGGATCCTGGACTTTCTGACAGGCCGTCCCCAGGTGGTAAGGGTAGGCAACAACACATCTGCCCTGCTGATCCTCAACACGGGGGCCCCTCAGGTGTGCTTGCTTAGTACCCTCCTGTTCTCCCTGTTCACCTACGACTGTGTGGCCAAGCAGAGAGACCTGGCAGTGTGGTGCCAGGACAACAACCTCTCCCTTAATGTGAGCAAGACAAAGGAGCTGATCGTGGACTGCAGGAAAAGTGGGGCCAAACAGGTCCCCATTAACAGCAACAGGGCTGCAGTAGAGCGGGTCGAGAGTTTCAAGTTCCTTGGTGTCCACATCACTAACACATCATGGTCCAAACACACCAAGACAGTCGTGAAGAGGGCACGACAAAGCCTATTCCCACAGGCAGTGTGGAGTACAATAGAGATTGCATCATCTGTGGATCTGTTGGGGCGGTATGCAAATTGGAGTGGGTTTATGGTTTCTGGGATAGTGGTTTTAATGTGTTGGTGTTGATGAATGGCTTTCTATCAAAGCTTAAAGAATTTTAAAAATAATATTGTGCAAATATTGTACAATCCAGGTGTGCAAAGCTCTTAGAGACTTATCCAATAAGACTCACAGCTGTAATCCCTGCCAAAGGTGATTCTAGCATGTATTGCCTCAGGGGGGTGAGTACTTATATAAATTAGACATTTCTGTATTTCATTTTAAATATATTTAGCATAAAACAACCTTGTCATTATGGGGTATTGTTTGTAGATGGGTGACAAAATATATATATATTAAATCCATTTAGAATTCAGGCTAGATGCTGATCTTGGGTCAGTTTTGCATTTGCTGATCCTAGACCTGTACAAAGGGGAAACATAACTCCAAAGCTCACAAGACATCCTGTAATGGACTGCAATGCATCTCAGGAAACGTTAGCTTGAACCAACCAGAAGGTGGCACTGTTACTAAAGCAACTGCATACCGTTCTGGTTTGCTTCCCAGTTCACCATATGCTACCTACCCAGGCACTGCCGAGGCCTCTTTTTAAGACTATGGTTTCAAGTTATTGTTTAGAGATTAAGTGTTATGAAGTGGATAACCATTTCCTGTCCAGGTTCTCCATGGTACATTCACTGCAATTTCCTCCTGAGGTGTATTTGTCTTGTTTTATCCTTCCTGACTTAAAAATAATAATAATAGTGTGCACATTTAATGTCTCATGTCCTAAACATTTTTTTCATACTATAAACCTAGCAGCATTTAATGTGTTAACTTACACAATAACACTTAACATTTGGGAGTAGGTGTTTTGTTCTTAGTTTTTTTATGCCCTTGGGCTGTGGTCGTGAAGACAACTGCACATGGTTTCATTCTATTTCAGTAATGTAATGTGTTCATTCTGTCAGTGTGTTCTTGTTTCTTGTCTTTTGCAGGTAAGTTGCTGTTCCAGTCCTGTTGTATGGTTGTGGGAGTGGCAGTGTCAACTTGGAGCCAGGTAATGAAGGAGGGCAGAGAGAGGGTAAAGTGCAGGAATGGTGAAATGGGCACATAAAAACAAAACGTATATACTGCTCCCAAAGTGTTTAATGAGAAATTGACAATGTTTCCGGGGTGCTGTACTACTATGGCTGATCCTGTAAAACAACACATTTCACTGCACCTATCTGGTGTATGTGAAAATATAAAAAAATGTGTCTTTGTCAGGACAAGAAGTGCAGAAGTGTGCCTTGAGAAAGATTATCACATCAACCTGTCTCTCTAATACAGAAATAAAGAACGCATGTCATGTTTTTTCCCCCAAAGGCTGGGAGTAAGGAATCTCTATGTGGTCTTGTCAGACTGAATGATTTATCAAGATCCTTAAACGCACTGTATACTGTACGTCTATTGCCCATTGGTTGATGTGTGCACACAGCTTGATTTCTCAGAGTCGAAAACAAGACCCTGTAGCAATGCTGTGTCTTTCATCCTTTTTATTTGTCTATTCATTGCACTGAGTCAGCATACTTTACGTACTTTGCGTCCCAAATGGATAGGGAATAGGGTGCCATTTGGGTCGAAGCCTACCATTATGGATTAATGTCATCTTCAAAAAATGACTGCCATTTTGTTTGAACTTCACCTCTAATAATAATGATTGGCAAACCTGTGCACTAAGGTACCATGATTAAACACATGTCACCCTGTCATACACAAATACGACACGTTGAGTCATAACTCAATCAGATTTACCCTGCGTCTCAATGGTTCTGCCCACCAGGAATGGAAGCTAGCAGTCATTTCCATGCTGTGATGTTACGCCTGAGTGAAGGGGCAGGATAACTCAGTCACTGCATCCACTTACGGGCCATTCAAGTGGTCACTGGGTAAAATAGCTTGTCTCTGGAGAAGTTTTAAGCATGGACTGCGTCCCAAATGACACCATAGTGCACTTTTGACAATTTGACAACTTCCTCTGCATATTTTAGATACCCCTTCCACTCTTATGTAAGGCTGCTTTTTGCTTCTGCCTCCACTTATTTGCAGTAACTCACGTTTTTCATTTTTCTCCCACTGACATTTATCTTTTGAGTTATATAGCCTTCAATCCTTCACCATTCTCATTGCTCGAGCTGATTATTATAAACCCTCTCAGAGAGAGGGCCAGGGAGGCACCTCACAGTGTACAAAAAATGGCCAATCTTCCTTCCAGAACATAGGAGGGGAGTGGGAAGGGCCTCATGGGAAGATTGCCCATTTTTTGTACACTGTGAGGTGCCTGACGAGATCCATCATTTCTCTCATAGGGGTGTTAAGTCTAGTGGCCCTCAGACTGCAAATGCAGCTCAGACCGTGGAGAAACGTTTTTTGTTAAAGCAGTGGGCTCTCTCACTGTCAAAAGCTGGGTTTACAAGGTGGGAAAGGCTTTATATATGACCCTGCTAATGGCCCTCTATCCACGAAGAGCCAAGAAAAAGACCACCTATCACATATTCAGCCTGAGTGGAGCAGCCACTGTTAGTGAAACATAAGTCCTTTGTGTGTCCTTTCTGCTTTGTTTGTCAGACGGTGATGATGTCCATCCCACCACAAAGAGTAATGATATCCGTAATCTTTAATGGGCTGTGACTAGGCCCTGCATTCCCAGCTGTGAGAACAGAGAGAGGAAGGAGGTGGGTTTTGAAGGCCCCAGAGCAGTCATGGATAAAAGAAATACCAAGTTTAACTCTGTGAACAAACTAAAGCTCAGTCAAAGCCAGGTGAACTTGACAACTACTGTACTCCGTCATTTGTTGTTTTTCTCACCCTGTTAAAGTGACTTTGTTGGACTCTTGCCAAGGAGCAGTGCTATTAGGATTGAATGTGTACTGCTAAGGGGGCTTGCTTCAAGTGTGCTTCTATTGGTTGAGCTCTTCTGGACTGGAGCAAGCCTATTGGCTCCCCAGCTATATAGTGTGGTCTTTACACAGCAAAACCTGCTAGTGTCACTGGGGAAAGACCACAACTTCAAAGCCAGCAAACCATGAAGGCCAGAGGATTTCCTCAAATGTTTGTGTTTCTTGTTTGAAGAAGGCATATTCTTCTTGGTCAGTCTTTTATTTGGGTTTTGTTTTTGCAAACAGCATGCTTACTGAACACAGTACCCTATGGCTCAGTTACTGGTCAGTAGTAAAGACCACACAGACAGCTTCCTTGTCAGATTATTATGGAATGGATGGACCACCAGGTTGTTGATCTTTGCTGTCTCTAAACTAAAGCATTTGTTAATTTCAATGCTGGCTTGTCACAATGTGGTATGGCTAAAATCGTGCCAACTTCGGTAACGAGGAAGCAGATTAAATAATTTAGGAAAACGTTCCCGACCACAGCTCAGGGTGAGGGGGCTTGCAAAAGTAAAGACTTTTTATTTTCATAACCATCATGAAACCAGATTGTATGTGCCAGATCCTGTTGGCACTGACAATATACCAATCCTCAGGCTTGTACGATATGATATATCCCAATAAAAGTACAAAGATGGCTATTAATCATTAGGATCACATCACAGGATGAGATCTTAGCCATGCTCGCTTCCAGGAAGAGTTATCAATCAAATGTATTCATAAAGCCTTTCTTACATAAGCTGATGTCACAAAGTGCTGCACAGAAATCCAGCCTAAAACCCCAAACAGTAAGCAATGCAGATGTGGAAGCACGGTGGCTGGGAAAAACTCCATAGAAAGGCCGGAACCTAGGAAGAAACCTAGAGAGGAACCAGGCTATGAGGGGTGGCCAGTCCTCTTCTGGCTCTACCGGGTGGAGATTATAACAGAACATGGCCAAGATGTTCAAATGTTCATTGATGACCAGCATGGTCAAATAATAATATTCACAGTGATTGTAGAGGGTGCAACAGGTCAGCACCTCAGGAGTAAATGTCAGTTGGCTTTTCATAGCCGATCATTCAGAGTGTCTCTTCCGCTCCTGCTGTCTCTAGAGAGTTGAAAACAGCAGGTCTGGGACAAGGTAGCACATCCGGTGAACAGTTCTGGGTTCCAAAGCCGCAGGCAGAACAGTTTAAACTGGAGCAGCAGCACGACCAGGTGGACAGGACAGCAAGGAGTCATCAGACCAGGTAGTCCTGAGGCATGGTCATAGGGCTCAGGTCCTCCGAGAGAGAGAGAAAAAGAAAGAGAGAATTAGAGAGAACATACTTCAATTCACACAGGACACAGGATAAGACAGGATAAATACTCCAGATATAACAGACTGACCCTAGCACCCCGGCACAAACTATTGCAGCATAAATACTGGAGGATGAGACATGAGGGGTCAGGAGAGACTGACAATGATACACCCGGACAGGGCCAAACAGGCAGGATATAACCCCACCCACTTATAAGCCCACCCACACAGCCCGCACACCACTAGAGGGATATCTTCAACCACCAACTTACCATCCTGAGATGAGGCCGAGTATAGCCCACGAAGATCTCCCCCATGGCACGAACCCAAAGGGGGGCAACCAACCGGATAGGAAGATCACGTCAGTGAGTCAACCCACTCAAGTGACGCACCCCTCCTAGGGACGACATACAAGAGCACCAGTAAACCAGTGACTCAGCCCCTGTAATAGAGTTTGAGGCAGAGAATTCCAGTGGAGAGAGGGGAACCAGCCAGTCAGAGACAGCAAGGGCGGTTCGTTGCTCCAGAGCCTTTCCGTTCACCTTCACACTCCTGGGCCAGACTACACTCAATCATAGGACCTACTGAAGAGATGAGTCTTCGATAAAGACTTAAAGGTCGAGACCGAGTCTGCGTCAGATGGATAGGCAGACCATTCCATAAAAATTGAGATCTATAGGAGAAAGCCCTGCCTCCAGCTGTTTGCTTAGAAATTATAGGGACAGTAAGGAGGAGGAGGCTTGTGACTGTAGCGTACGTGTAGGTTTATACGGCAGGGCCAAATCGGCAAAACCAAATCGGAAAGATAGGTAGGAGCAAAACCATGTAACCCATGTAATGCTTTGTAGGTTAGCAGTAAAACTTTGAAATCAGCCCTAGCCTTAACAGGATGCCAGTGTAGAGAGGCTAGCACTGGAGTAATATGATTAAAAAAATGTGGTTCTAGTCAAGATTCTACCAGCCATGTTCAGCACTAACTGAAGTGTATTAAGTGCTTTATCCAGGTAGCCGGAAAGTAGAGCGTTGCAGTAGTCTAACCTGGAAGTGACAAAAGCATGGATACATTTTTCTACATAATTTTTGGACAGAAAGTTTCCGATTTTCAATGTTACGTAGATATAAAAAGCTGTCTTTGAAACAGTCTTGATATGTTAATCAAAAGAGAGATCAGGGTCCAGATTAATGCCCCAGGGCTTTCACAGTTTTATTTGAGACGACTGTACAACCATCAAAATTAATTGTCAGATTCAACAGAAGATCTCTTTGTTTCTTGGGACCTAGAACTAGCATCTCTGTTTATTCCGAGTTTAAAAGTAAAACATTTCCCGCCATCCACTTCCTAATGTCTGAAATACAGGTTTCCAGGGAGGGCAATTTTGGGGATTCACCATGTTTCATCGAAATATACAGCTGTGTGTCGTCCGCATAGCAGTGAAAGTTAACATTGTGTTTCCAAATTACATCACCAAGAGGTAAAATATATAGTGAAAGAATAGTGGTCCTAAAATGAAGCCTTGAGGAACACCGAAATGTACAGTTGATTTGTCAGAGGACAATCCATCTACAGAGACAGCAAGGGCGGTTCGTTGCTCCAGTGCCTTTCCGTTCACCTTCACACTCCTGGGCCAGAAAAACTGATATCTTTCCAACAGATAAGATCTAAACTCGTGCTGAATTTGTCTGTGTAGAACAATTTGGGTTTCCAATCTCTCCAAAAAAAGAATGTGGTGATCGATGGTATCAAAAGCAGTACTAAGGTCTAGTAGCACGAGGACAGATGCAGAGCCTTGGTCTGACGCTAATAAAATGTAATTTACTACCTTCACAAGTGCAGTGTCAGTGCTGTGATGGGGTCTAAAACCAGACTGAAGCGTTTCGTATACATTGTCTGTCTTCAGGAAGACAGTGAGTTGCCGTGCAACGGCTTTTTAATTTTGTTTGCAGAGGAATGGGAGATTCGATATAGGCCGAAAGTTTTTCATATTTACCGGGTCAAGGTTTGGCTTTTTCAAGAGAGACTTTATTATTGCCACTTTTAGTGAGTTTGGTACACATCCGACGGATAGAGAGACGTTTATTATGTTATTAACCTTACCTAACGATTGCGTCTGAAGCTGGGCTTGCAGCACAGCTATACTCGCCAGAAGGCGATCGTTCTCCTGTATATTATGAGTACAGCGACTGCAATTCAAAACAAAGTTTATTTGTCACGTGCGCCGAATACAACAGGTGTAGACCTTACAGTGAAATGCTTACTTATAGGCCAATAGTGCAAAAAGTGCAAAAAAGGTGTTATGTGAACAATATGCAAATAAATAGTACAGTAGTGAGGCTATAAAAGTAGCGAGGCTACATACAGACACCGGTTAGTCAGGCTAATTGAGGTAGTATGTTCATGTAGATATGATTAAAGTGACTATGCATATATGATGAACAAGAGCGTAGCAGTGGCGTAAAAGAGGGGTTGGCGGATGGCGGGACACAATGCAGATAGCCCTGTTAGCCAATGGAGAGCACTGGTTGGTCGGCCCAATTGAGGTAGTATGTACATGTATGTGACTTTGCATATATGACAAACAGAGAGTAGCAGTAGCATAAAAGAGGGGTTGGGGGGCACACAATGCAAATAGTCCAGGTAGCCATTTGATTACCTGTTCAGGAGTCTTATGGCTTGGGGGTAAAAACTGTTGAGAAGCCTTTTTGTCCTAGACTTTGCACTCCAGTACCGCTTGCTATCCGGTAGTAGAGAGAAGTCTATGACTGGGGTGGCTGGGGTCTTTGTCATTTTTAGGGCCTTCCTCTGACACCGCCTGGTGTAGAGGTCCTGGATGGAAGCAAGCTTAGCCCCAGTGATGTACTGGGCCATACGTACTACCCTCTGTCGTGCCTTGCGGTCAGAGGCTGAGCAATTGCCGTACCAGGCAGTGATGCTACCAGTCAGGATGCTCTCGATGTTGCAGCTGTAGAACCTTTTGAGGATCTCAGGACCCATGCCAAATCTTTTTAAGTTTCCTGAGGGGGAATAGGCTTTGTCGTGCCCCCTTCATGATTGTCTTGGTGTGTTTGGACCATGATAGTTTGTTGGTGATGTAGACACCAAGGAACTTGAAGCTCTCTACTTGCTCCACTGCAGCCCCATCGATGAGAATGGGGGCTTGCTCAGTCCTCCTTTTTCTGTAGTCCACAATCATCTCCTTTGTCTTGATCACGTTGAGGGAGAGGTTGTTATCCTGGCACCACATGGCCAGGTCTCTGACCATGTGGTACGTCTCATCGTTGTTGGTGATTAAGCTTTCCACTATTGCGTCATCGGCAAACTTAATGATGGTGTTGGAGTCGTGTCTGGCCATGCAGTCATGAGTGAACAGGGAGTACAGGAGGGGACTGAGCGCCCCTCAGGGGCCCCAGTGTTGAGGATCAGCATGGCGGATGTGTTGTTATCTTCCCTTGCCACCTGGGGGTGGCCTGTCAGGAAGTCCACTCAACATTGAGAAGTGCTTGTTCTCAGTGCCAGAGATCGACTTTCGGTTCCACATGCCAGCCCGAGGGCTCTCGCCGCTGCTGTCAAACGTGGAAGCCGTCCATCTTGTCGCAGAACCGACATCTGCTAACAACTTGCCTAATTTCTGGGATGGATGGGTTACTACATGCACTTTCTGCTCCAGTACTCAGCCATCACTTCCCCATGGCATCATCTTGTCGCTACCAATCCCTGCAACCGCTGAATAGCATAGCGCAACAGTCAAATAATATTACTAGTTAATATTCCTATTCATGAAATCACAAGTGCAATATTTTGAAACACAGCTTAGCCTTTTGTTAATCACCCTGTCGTCTCAGAAATTATGCTTTACAGCGAAAGCAATCCAAGCGTTTGTGTAAGTTTATCGATAGCCTAGCATAGCATTATGTACACTTAGCATCAGGAAGCTTGGTCACGAAAATCAGAAAAGCAATCAAATTAACCGTTTACCTTTGATGATCTTCGGATGTTTTCACTCACGAGACTCCCAGTTACACAGCAAATGTTCCTTTTGTTCCATAAAGATTATTTTTATACCCAAAATACTGACGTTTGTTTGTCGCGTAATGTTCAGAAATCCACAGGAAAGAGCGGTCACGACAACGCAGACGGAAATTCCAAATAGTCTTCATAATGTCCACAGAAACATGTCAAACGTTTTTTATAATCATTCCTCAGATAGTTTTTAAAATATATATTCGATAATATATCAACCGAGTGTGTAGCTTTTTCCATAACAGCGGGAGGAACAATGGCCGCTTCACTCAATTGTGCACCATCTCACTCTGAGAACCCCCACATCTCCACTTACGCAATGTGATCCTTCACACTCATTTTTCAAAATAAAAGCCTGAAACTATGTCTAAAGACTGTTGACACCTTAGGGAAGTCACAGAAAAAGGAATCTGGTTGATATCCCTTTAAATGGAGGACAGGCACGCATAGGAGGTTTCAGAGGTTTCAAAAGAAGAGGCTCTTCCTGATTGGATTCCAACAATTATCTAATTTAGAAGGCTAAAATCACATTGCTATCTTTTCACAAATAGTTTAATATTTAATCATGTAAGTTTTACAACATTTAGATGTCAATCTGATAAATGGGACATATACATTTGTAGAGTTTTGCGTTATCTTGTTATACCATCTTTAACCGCTTGAAGCTAGGGGGCACTATTTTTATGTTTGGAAAAATAACGTTCCCAAAGTAAACAGCCTATTTCTCATGACCAGATGCTAGAATATGCATATAATTGACAGGTTAGGATAGAAAAGTCTAACGTTTCCAAAACTGTAAATATATTGTCTGTGGGCATAACAGAACTGATATTGCAGGTGAAAGCCTGAGGATAATCATATAAAGTTTTACCCAGTCAGTAACCAAGCCCACGTGAGCACATACATTATGCCAACAGGATGGAACGTCCCTTTTTCCGGAATGCATAAATCGACTGCTAACAAAATGTACATTAGACCAATATACATGCAGCACGAGCTGAATAGGTTGAAATGGTGGCAATTTAAATACAGACCAGAGTCACCAACATTGTGAGATGAATGTTACGGAATGGTTAGAAACTCTCAACACGAGTGAAGAAAATCTCTGGAGACCAAAAGATGCCGGGTTGCTGCCGGTGTGTAAGGTGGTCCTAGCTGTACCCTGAATAATCAACCATTGAGACCAGAGAACGTGAGCATCATCCACACGTTGAAATGGTTTACAACTACAAGGCCAGAAAATGGTAAGACCCTCAGCAACTCGATGAGTGAAGAAGGCAAAAACTATACTAAACATTCTGTCTGACAGCTGGGTAATGTAAAGTAGTCTAGAACTTTGACCAAAAACACTAGTTAGATCTCATCAAAAGACACCTTGTGTGTAGCTCTGAAGGATCCAGTCTAATGAACACTCACAGACAAAGACGCCTACTACAATTACAAAGGACAATGTGACCTTTGGTGGACAAACCAGAGACGAACTGACTCCCCGTAGATGGACTGGGGGATTTCAACAGAGAGACAACAAAGACATACAAGCATAAATATGTATTGCATTTCTAAATCCGAATGAGCGGTTGTTAGGGTGCTAAATATCCATATTTACGATGAACATATTTTCCACATGTATGTACAATAAGCCCACTGTCTGTCTCTCCCGCTCTTTCTTTCCCCACCCCTTTCATTGTGTATCAAGCCGTCACATTGGTTTAGTCCACTAGGGACTTTTTATTGCATTATGTTAGTAATAAATGTATACCGTGTGTTTATGTATTTCTGTGTGATTATTTAGTTAGTTTGTAAATAAATAATTAAGCCAATTTGTGTATTGCTGATTCATACTTTAGGTTAGGGTTCGTGCAGATATCCAAGAATTCTGCGACGTTCAGAATGAGACTGATGAGGTAATAATGATTAATGGACGACTGGTATGATAACGATGGTAACTCATTAAACAAACTTTTTCCGTGGTGCCCCAAGTTACTAATAAGTTAATTGTTACATGATTAATTTAATCACGTAAATATTACACATAGTAAAATGATTTGATAAAATAACCAACATCACATTAATGGTAATCACGACACTTTGCAATGAACTACACAGAGGGAAAGGTACACTGTGTATTCAACACCACGGACAGAACTCTTAACGGGTATGCACAAAAACACAAGAAAGTGAGAGAGCTCAATATTACATTTAAACTACTCAATCAGTGTGAGTAATGAAGTCTCTGATGGGCATTGACTAAAGCAGTGAAGTTAGGTATAGTTTATGACATCGCTATGCACAGGATTGCTGAGAGGTGAGAGTCAGTAAGAAATGATCTGTGCCTTGACTTGTTATATTTCATCACTGAAAATATCTTCACATTCGTAGGTTACCCAAACAGTACAATCATCTTCTGAGCATGACTCCTAATCTTTGGAAAGTTTTGTTAATTGAGAGATGCATTGAACCTGGTCACTGACATTGTTTTGAATAGTTCTCCAATCACTGCATCAGAATGAAGATCGATAAGCTCAAGTTGCAGGTCAGCATTATCCACATTGAAGGTGAAAGGAGAGGAAACCAACAGCATGTCATTTTCCAACACTTAGAAATCCTCAAAATGATGAGAAAACTCACCGTTCAAAGCACGCAGCAGTGATGTATGCTGGTCATCTGATAGGGAACACACTAGTAGTGTCGGAAGGTGGGTGAGATTGTTGGCTTCTACTTGGAGGATCAGGAAGAGCCCTTGAAGGCTTTGACAAGGCTGTACATCTGATGTGCAAAAAGGCCCTTCCCTTGTAGTTTGGAATTCAGTTAATTCATGAGGGCCATGATGTCCACAGTGAAGGCAAAATCAGCCAGCCATTCTTTATCTTGCAATTGAGGGAAATCCACATATTGTCCTTTCATTTTCAAAAACTCAGCAATCTCCGACTTCAGGTCCCAAATCCTTTGAAGCACCTTCCTCAAACTCAGACATATCATGTTTGTGTGGTAGGAGAGATCTAATTGACCTGATGCCATCTCTTCCAACAGTGAGAGACCCTGCCTGTGGTTTAAAGATTTTGCTCTTATGAATTTTACCACTTTAGTGACTGTATCCACAACATGGATCATTTTCAGAACGCATTTACAGAGCACCTCCTGATGAATAATGCAATGCAGGAAAATAATACATTTCCTGTCAAGTTTGGGCACCCATCAGTGGTCACACTGGATAACGTTTCAAAACTCAGTTACAGTTTTGCTACACAATTATTAACATCCTCCAATAAATCTTTCCCTGTGGTTGTGCTCTTCATTGACTGCAATGACGCTCCTCTGTAAAATCTGGGGTTATGCCTGGTAAGAATATCAACAACTGCACCGTGTCACGTGCATCATTACTCTCATCCAGGGCCAAGGAGATATAGGTGATATCCTTTACCTTGTCTTTCAACTGTTGTTCCATATTCTCTGCAATGTCCTCAACACGCCGTGTCACTGTTTGTCTTGACAGGAAAACATTTTCAAACAGCTCTTTCTTGTCTGGGCAAACTATTGCTGCAGAGTCAATTGAATTCGCCCTCAGCGAATGGCTTGCTGTGTTTAGGAATTTTGTGGGACAGAACACCGCTAGCTCTCGCAATTCCGTCGTTTGCCTAATGCAGTTTTGCAAGTCCTTGCTGCTTTTGCAACTGAGAAAGCAACTCTTTCGATGCACTTCCCCTCTGCTCAAAAGACATATTCCTATATTGTCTATATTCCTATATTTCTCTGCATGCTTTGTCTGGAAGTGTTGGGACAAATTGTAGTCTTTCAAGACAGCTATGCTCTCTTTGCACACTAAGCACACAGCTTTCCTTGATAGCTCAATAAAGAAAGTCCACTCTTGCTGGAACACCCTATATTCAATGTCTACTTTCCTTTTCTTAGAAATGTTGAAAAACAAAGTTTTGCAAAGTTTCTAGCAAGCTACTATTTGTAACTGTGACGTGTAGGTCAGCCTGTCAGTCACTGTCTGTCCTCGTGCAGTTGTTATTTATATGTGCCTTCAAAATAAATGTCCCGCAAGCGGTGGGAGTTAAATCATTACACAAAGGCGAGTATTCATTGGGCTTTCATTTTAATAACAAATACATTTTTCAAAACTTTACTATCACAAATTCTTTATATGATCTGAGCAAGATTCCGCGGGCTGTATTCAATCAGGTCACAGGCCGCATACAGCCCTCGGCCTGGCCTTTGCCCAGGCATGGTGTAGATGGTCGCCAACGACAGCTAGTGCTTTCCTTTTGATGGACTTGCGTAACAGACTGCTCAACTGTGCCTGTGGTCAACCAATTACTTTGCTGGATGTTTACTATTCTGGTCAGTTTACTTTTGCTCCTCAAGCTCAGATTGCCTTACCAGACTGTCATATTGAATGTGAAGATGCTCTACACCAGACTGCTGTAAACCCTCTTCAGAACATCCTGGCTGGCCCCAAACCCCTTAAATTACCTAATTAAAAATACTCTCTCTGTAAAGCTCAGCTTGTCATCAATTTGTGTCCCTAGGTATTTGAAACACTCAACCACCTCCACTGGTTGGTCATTCAGAGAGAGTGGTTGGAACATTGGCAGGTTGTTGCCATCAGCTCCTTCGTCTTGTCCACATTGATGAGCAGGGCACTTGACCGGGAAACATTCTGGAAGGTTGTTGGCCTGGTTAATTAAAATAGCTTTCTCCATCTGACGTAGAATCTTAAAAATGTTTTACCACCAGAGACATGTCATCTGTGAACTTCAAACGCTCACATTGTTTCCTTGGATCTTCATCTCGTTAGTGTAGCTAGAGAACAACAACGGTGAATGGACAGACCCCTGGGGTACCAATGTGTTCAGGTTCATCAGATAGGGCCCCAATCATGAGGACCCTCTGTGGGCGATCAGTTAAAATGTCCATGATCCAACTGGCGAGGCTTCCGCTGATATTCAGGTCCAGTAGTCATTTCAACAGTGTGTGTATTTGCATTGTATTGAAAGCTGAACTAAAATTAATAAATAAATTGTGTGCATATGATTTTGCATGTTGAAGTTGACTAGTCACCATGTTTACCTGGTCCAGTTGGTTTGCTATGGACAGGATAAGGGGCTTACTGACAACCCTTTCCATGCAATTGACCAGAAGGGGGCATGTGGGCCACAGATCAAAAGTAGTTTGGTAATTTGGTGGCTTCTTAGGCACCGGTACAATGGTCGACACCTTCCAGGAGATTGGCGCTGTGCAGAAGCTCAGCTGACAATTGTTGTGATTTCGATGAAGATCAGATAAAATTGTATGACCAATTTATGCAGAAATCCAGGTAATTCCAAAGGGTTCACATACTTTTTCTTACCAATGTAAGTATTCAGAACCAATGCTATGAGACTCGAAATTTGAGCTCACGTGCATCCTGTTTTCATTGATCATCCTTGAGATGTTTCTACAACTTGATTGGTGTCCACCTGTGGTAAATTCAATTGATTGGACAGGATTTGGAAAGGCACACACCGGTCTATATAATGTCCCACAGTTGACAGTGCATGGCAAGGCAAAAACCAGGCCATGGGGTCGAAGAAATTGTCCGTAGAGCTCCGAGACAGGATTGGGTTGAGGCACAGATCTGGGAAAACGTAACAAAGAATGTCTGCAGCATTGAAGGTCCCCTATGGCCTCCAAAAAGTCAAGGGGTCTGAATACTTTCCGAATGCACTGTATATATGTAATAGGCTGCCATTTGGATTTGGAATGCACCTCAGGACCATTATATGTGTTTGTGGCTTTGTTGTGTTGTCACCTGAACCCAAGTGCTTTGGGTCCAGTCCCCACTAGTGAGCTGTAGAGGGCAGTGTGAGTTGACATGTAGGCTACTGGTACACCACACTCTACTGACAGTTTGGTCCACTCCACTCTACAGACTCCTAGAGAAGCTAGGAGGAAGGCATAACTCCACTCTACAGACTCCTAGAGATGCTAGGAGGAGGGCATAACTCTACCATCATCAAAAAATAGGAAAACAAGTATTTCATCATTCCCCTGCAGCATATTCTTTCAGAGGAGGCATTGATAATGGGTGACTCATGTTGAATAGAACACAGGAACAATTGTCTTCCTTTTAAAGGCAAAGAAATCACTTTATGGCTTTTCCATTAGTGTTCACACAGTTGGGAAGTGTTTTGTGACTGCCATGAAAAGGGAGTGAGAGCTGCAGGATTATGGACTCTCTTAGACCTATTACTACTCTGTGATTTTTACCTTTAGGCTAGCATCGTCTTTGGCATGCATATTGGTTATAGACATGTGACCGATTCTAACTGACCTTTTTCCTGACCAGGTAAAAAAAAATCCTGACCCCAAGTAGGCTATTATCAACAAAATAACTTCTGTTCATTTCTCTTAGTCTTAATTTTATTCAACGAAAGTTAAGACACGTGACATTTTAAGAATGGCACTGGCTAGTGCCTAGCTCTTTATGTGTTAAAAGCCAAAAGACACTGCCCCTTTTGTGTGACTGTGCTGTTTCTCAGGGACTGGTTTCCCCTGTTAACTGTAGATGGCATGTACGTAGTTCCTGGCACCACTACTCTGGAACTCCCCAATTTTCTGTCAGCTATGTCTTTCAGTGGGCCATTTGCCTCTCTCACTCAAATGGTTGCTCCTCATTTACCTAACAGCTCAGCAGTTAGCTATTCCAACCTTTTCTTTTAAAGGGCATTGAGGCAGATATTTTATATTTCAAATTCAAGCTGTGTTCCAAGTGCTTGTGGTTCTCACAGAGTCCCAAAGAAAAGTGCAGTCAATCTTTGGCTAGTAGACACTCGCTGTTGATAGGGGATATCATCACCGTGACACTTCCAAATGAACTCCACAGGGTTTACAAATAAAATCTGTCATTACAGTCCAACACGAACGTGTACACCGTTCAGACAGAGAGGGCAGAGGTATGAATGCCCAATCGTTGCCAAATGTGCTTTCTTTAAAGATAAAATAATGGTTAAAAGCCTGGTAAAAAGACTTGCTGGTACAAAAATAGGCATGAATGATCAGTTCCTGACGGAAACTGCAGAACGGCGCAAAGTTCTGTATCTAATCTTCAAGGAAAATAGATTGAAAGGGAAACGCATAGCTCTCGTAGTCGATAAACTATATATTGATATCCAAATGTTCAGAGACACAAAGACTACTCTATGGCTATTCTAAATACTACAAAGTTCCCATAGCGGAGTCGATTAATGGAACATGCAATACTAGCCATGATAGGGATTGTAATAAAAAAATATATAGAAAACTATAAAATACAACAATTGTTAAAGAAATAAACTACAACTACACTTTACCATTCTAGATAGGGATGTTGGAAAATAATTAGTTTTAGACTTCCCATTTACAGTATTTAATAAATTGATAAGACAGCATTAGAAGAAAGCATAATTAACGAAATAATACATCATCAACATAAGGAACTGGAACACAAAAGTACTGAATCAAAATGGAAGATATAAAACACGGAGGACATAGAAGGGTATGTGTGCATGTATTGTGATGGAAGGTGGGTGTGGGTTTGTGTTTGGAAAAGTGTGGTGTTAAGTGAGTGTAAAAGAGTGTGCATTGCAAATCCCAGAGCACATGTATGTTTGTGAGCAGCGGTTATGAAAGACAGCTTTCAATTGTGTGCAGATATGGGATATACATTTTAAAATAAATGGATATTTATTTATTTACCGTCCTATCATGATGGAAGGGTCCCCAACCCTATACACCCACCTGGGAGACACATACACTAAGGAGAAGTCCATATCTGTTTTATGGGCCTACTGTAAGTAGCCTATACGCAGCCAAATCAGAAAGATGAATGTGGTCAGAGACCTACTAAAGCAGCACCGCCCCATCTAGATTCAGAGACTGCCTGGCGGGTTGGTCCTACAAAGCCCCCTGATTGGGAGAGCATAATATACAAGGAAATTCTTAAAGCTGCTAATGAGAACCTTGACGACCTTGTACTTAGCCAGTGGAGTGCCCCCACACAGGCAGTGGCAGTGCTGGGAAATCACTAGCTCCCTCACACTCGGACATTCAGAGAGGGGCCATATTATTGTGGCCCTGGTGGCACAAAATCATCAAAGGTCTGACTGCACAGAGATGCTTGGGAATATGGTCACAATAAGGACCACATGTGGGTGCTTCAGGGGAAGGGGCAATATTTGATCTCCACCTAGGACGTGACAATGGTTAATCAAATCTCCCCATTTCTGCCCATTTTTGCTCAATTTTGCAGGCCTTCTCATACAGCTGCAACTGTATATGCATTTGTAAACCAAGGCCCTTCCTGAGTTGGGCTCTGGAACGGTGCAACTGTTGAGAATCTGAGTGTATGGTTGTTTGTGGGGGAAAGGGGTTGTATGTATGTATGTATATATCCCACAACTGTTGGGAGTGAAGATGTTATGGACAATATAGGATGAATAACAATAATTGTTTGGTAAAATAATAATTGCTTGCCAAAATTGTATTTTTGTAATGGCAATACTGGTAAAATGTAACAATCCTTTGCATAAACTGCCTACATTACTACAAATATGAATTGCTAATTTTTGAAATTAAGATAAGCAGGATTTTTTCTATATATATATACAGTTGAAGTCAGAAGTTTACATACACTTAAGTTGGAGTCATTTAAACTTGTTTTCAACCACTTAACAAACTATAGTTTTGGCAAGTCGGTTAGGATATCTACTTTGTGCATGAAACATACTTTTTCCAAGAATTGTTTACAGACAGATTATTTCACTTATAATTCACTGTATCACAATTCCAGTGGGTCAGAAGTTTACATACTCACTGTGTTCACTGTGCCTTTAAACAGTTTGGAAAATTCCAGAAAATTATGTCATGGCTTCAGAAGCTTCTGATAGGCTAATTAACATCATTTGAGTCCATTGGAGGTGTACCTGTGGATGTATTTCAAGACCAACCTTCAAACTCAGTGCCCTGAAATCTAAAGGAATCAGCCAAATCAATCCCAGAACAACAGCAAAGGACCTTGTAAAGATGCTGGAGGAAACAGGTACTAAAGTATCTATATCCACAGTAAAAAGAGTCCTATATCGACATAACCTGAAAGGCTGCTCAGCAAGGAAGAAGCCACTGCTCCAAAACTACCATAAAAAGCCAGACTACGGTTTGCAACTGCACATGGGGACAAAGATCATCGTTATGTTTGGAGGAAATAGGGGGATGCTTGCAAGCCAAAAGACACCATCCCAACTGTGAAGCACAGGGGTGGCAGCATCATGTTGTGGGGGTGCTTTGCTGCAAGGAGGGACTGGTGCACTTCACAAAATAGATGGCTTCATGAGGGAGGAAAATGATGTGGATATATTGAAGCAACATCTCAAGACATCAGTCTTCAGATCAGTTAAAGCTTGGTCGCAAATGGGTCTTCCAAATGGACAATGACCCCAAGCATGCTTCCAAAGTTGTGGCAAAATGGCTTAAGGACAACAAAGTAAAGGTATTGGAGTGGGCATCACAAAACCCTGACCTACAAAATAGCAATTGCTCCCTTTGCTTGCCTGACGTCTTGTCAAGTCTGTTATATTTGATCATGTTCATCTCAACTCGTAAAGTGCATTCGCCATTCAATGCATAAATCAAATCAAATCAAATGTATTTATATAGCCCTTCGTACATCAGCTGATATCTCAAAGTGCTGTACAGAAACCACTGTGGCTAGGAAAAAATCCCTAAAAAGGCCAAAACCTAGGAAGATACCAAGAGGAACCAGTCTATGTGGGGTGGCCAGTCCTCTTCTGGCTGTGCCGGGTGGAGATTATAACAGAACATGGCCAAGATGTTCAAATGTTCATAAATGACCAGCATGGTCAAATAATAACAATCACAGGCAGAACAGTTGAAACTGACAGCAAGGAGTCAACATGCCAGGTAGTCCTGGGGCATGGTCCTAGGGCTTAGGTCCTCCAAAAGAGAGAAAGAAAAAAAAAGAGAGAATTAGAGAGAGCATACTTAAATTCACACAGGACACCGGATAGGACAGGAGAAGTACTCCAGATATAACAAACTGACCCTAGCCCCCGGACACAAACTACTGCAGCATAAATACTGGAGGCTGAGACAGGAGGGGTCAGGAGACACTGTGGCCCCATCCGATGATACCCCTGAACAGGGCCAAACAGGAAGGATATAACCCCACCCACTTTGCCAAAGCACAGCCACCAGACCACTAGAGGGATATCTTCAACCACCAACTTACCATCCTGAGACAAGGCCGAGTATAGCCCACAAAGATCTCCGCCACGGCACAACCCGGGGGGGCTTAAAGGTTGAGACCAAAGACTTAAAGGTTGAGACCAAGTCTGCGTCTCTCACATAGGTAGGCAGACCATTCCATAAAAATGGAGCTCTATAGGAGAAAGCCCTGCCTCCAGCTGTTTGCTTAGAAATTCTAGGGACAATTAGGAGGCCTGCGCCTTGTGACCGTGTAGGTATGTACGGCAGGACCAAATCAGAGAGATAGGTAGGAGCAAGCCCATGTAATGCTTTGTAGGTTAGCAGTAAAACCTTGAAATCAGCCCTTGCCTTGACAGGAAGCCAGTGTGGGGAGGCTAGCACTGGAGTAATATGATCAAATTTTGGGGTTCTAGTCAGGATTCTAGCAGCCGTATTTAGCACTAACTGAAGTTTATTTAGCGCTTTATCCGGGTAGCCGGAAAGTAGAGCATTGCATTAGTCTAACCTAGAAGTAACAAAAGCATGGATACATTTTTCTGCATCATTTTTGGACAGAAAGTTTCTTATTTTTGCAATGTTACGTAGATGGAAAAAAGCTGTCCTTGAAACAGTCTTGATAGGTTCGTCAAAAGAGAGATCAGGGTCCAGAGTAATGCCGAGGTCCTTCACAGTTTTATTTGAGACGACTGTACAACCATTAAGATTAATTGTCAGATTCAACAGATGATCTCTTTGTTTCTTGGGACATAGAACAAGCATCTCTGTTTTGTCCGAGTTTAAAAGTAGAACGTCTGCAGCCATCCACTTCCTTATGTCTGAAACACAGGCTTCTAGCGAGGGCAATTTTGGGGCTTCACCATGTTTCATTGAAATGTACAGCTGTGTGTCATCCACATAGCAGTGAAAGTTAACATTATGTTTTCGAATAACATCCCCAAGAGGTCAAATATATAGTGAAAACTATATTGGTCCTAAAATGGAACCTTGAGGAACACTGAAATGTACAGTTGATTTATCAGAGGACAAACCATTCACAGAGACAAACTGATATCTTTCCGACAGATAAGATCTAAACCAGGACAGAACTTGTCTGTGTAGACCAATTTGGGTTGCCAATCTCTCCAAAAGAATGTGGTGATCGATGGTATCAAAAGCAGCACTAAAGTCTAGGAGCACAAGGACAGATGCAGAGCCTCGGTCTGATGCCATTAAAAGGTAATTTACGACCTTCACAAGTGCAGTCTCAGTGCTATGATGGGGTCTAAAACCAAACTGAAGCATTCGTATACATTGTTTGTCTTCAGAAAGGCAGTGATTTGCTGCGCAACAGCCTTTTCTAAATGTTTTGAGAGGAATGGAAGATTCGATATAGGCTGATAGTTTTTATATTTTCTGGGTCAAGGTTTGGCTTTTTCAAGAGAGGCTTTATTACTGCCACTTTTAGTGAGTTTGGTACACATCCGGTGGATAGAGAGCCATTTATTATGTTCAACATAGGAGGGCCATGCACAGGAAGCAGCTCTTTCAGTAGTTTAGTTGGAATAGGGTCCAACAGTTGGAATGCTGCTTGAAGGTTTAGAGGCCATGATTATTTTCATCATTGTGTCAAGAGATATAGTACTGAAACACTTGAGTGTCTCTCTTGATCCTATGTCCTGGCAGAGTTGTGCAGACTCAAGACAACTGAGCTTTGAAGGAATACGCAGATTTAAAGAGGATTCCGTAATTTGCTTTCTAATAATCATGATCTTTTCCTCAAAGAAGTTCATGAATTTATTACTGCTGAAGTGAAAGCCATCCTCTCTTGGGGAATGCTTATTTTTAGTTAGCTTTGCGACCGTATCAAAAAGGAATTTCGGATTGTTCTTATTTTCCTAAATTAAGTTGGAAAAATAGGATGATCGAGCAGCAGTAAGGGCTCTTCGATACTGCACGGTACTGTCTTTCCAAGCTAGTTGAAAGACTTCCAGTTTGGTGTGGCGCCATTTCGGTTCCAATTTTCTGGAAGCTTGCTTCAGAGCTCGGGTATTTTCTATATACCAGGGAGCTAGTTTCTTGTGAGAAATGTTTTTAGTTTTTAGGGGTGCAACTGCATCTAGGGTATTGTGCAAGGTTAAATTGAGTTCCTCAGTTAGGTGGTTAACTGATTGTTGTCCTCTGACGTCCTTGGGTAGACAGAGGGAGTCTGGAAGGACATCAAGGAATCTTTGTGTTGTCTGTGAATTTATAGCACGACTTTTGATGTTCCTTGATTGGGGTCTGAGCAGATTATTTGTAGCAATTGCAAACACAATAAAATGGTGGTCCGATAGTCCAGGATTATGAGGAAAAACATTAAGATCCACAACATATATTCCATGGGACAAAACTAGGTCCAGAGTATGACTGTGACAGTGAGTAGGTCCAGAGACACGTTGGACAAAACCCACTGAGTCGATGATGGCTCTGAAAGCCTTTTGGAGTGGGTCTGTGGACTTTTCCATGTGAATATTAAAGTCACGAAAAATTACCAAAAATACAAGGTCCGATAGGAATTCAGGGAACTCAATGAGGAATGCTGTATATGATCCAGGAGGCCTGAAAACAGAAGCTATAAAAAGTGATTGAGTAGGCTGCATAGATTTCATGACTAGAAGCTCAAAAGACGAAAGCGTCATTTATTTTTTTGTAAATTGAAATTTGCTATCGTAAATGTTAGCAACACCTCCGCCTTTGCGGGATGCACTGGGGATATGGTCACTAGTGTAGCCAGGAGTTGAGGCCTCATTTATAACACAGTAAATTCATCAGGCTTAAGCCATGTTTCAGTCAGGCCAATCACATCAAGATTATGATCAGTGATTAGTTAATTTACTATAATTGCCTTTGAAGTAAGGGATCTAACATTAAGTAGCCCTATTTTGAGATGTGAGGTATCACGATCTCTTTCAATAATGACAGGAATGGAGGAGGTCTTTATCCTAGTGAGATTGCTAAGGCGAACACTGCCATGTTTAGTTTTGCCCAACTTAGGTCGAGGCACAGACAAGGTCTCAATGGGGATAGCTGAGCTGACTACACTGACTGTGCTAGTGGCAGACTCCACTATGCTGGCAGGCCGGCTAACAGCCTGCTGCCTGGCCTTCACCCTATTTCATTGTGGAGCTAGAGGAGTTAGAGTCCTGTCTATGTTGGTAGATAAGATGAGAGCACCCCTCCAGATAGGATGGAGTCCGTCACTCCTCAGCAGGTCAAGCTTGGTCCTGTTTGTGGGTGAGTCCCAGAAAGAGGGCCAATTATCTACAAATTCTATCTTTTGGGAGGAGCAGAAAACAGTTCAACCAGCGATGGAGTTGTGAGACTCTGCTGTAGAGCTTATCACTCCCCCTAACTGGGAGGGGGCCAGAGACAATTACTCGATGCCGACATCTTTCTAGCTGATTTACACGCTGAAGTTGCGCTTGGTGATCTCTGACTGTTTCATCCTAACATCGTTGGTGCCGACGTGGATAACAATATCCCTATACTCTCTACACTCGCCAGTTTTAGCTTTAGCCAGCGCCATCTTCAGATTAGCCTTAACGTTGGTAGCCCTGTAGTGATGTCTCTCTAGCACTGCGATGCAGTGCTTTAGACCGCTGCGCTACTCGGTAGCCCCCAAATTCTGACATACAATAATGCATTTTAGAATTTTGGCAGTTTCATCTTACCAACAAAAAAAACGTACACCAATCTGCCTGTGATGAGTGCTATGCTAACACAGAATAAAAAAACACAGATGTTAGGGAAACCGGAAAGAGGTATCCTGCACGTTTTCTAGTTAAATGTCTCCATTCTCTTTTACTCCTCAGTTGAGTTTACTTCACATTTAGGTAGCTAGGTAGCTAATGTAATGGATTTGTTTGACAGTGCAAGCCTAGATAGCACTAGCTGTATTATGCCTACAACAGGGAAGTTTCAGTCCGCTAAGTGTATCTCTACAGCATGAACATATCTCTGGGTGATGTGGACATCCCCATTCATACACCTTCTCAAAATATGACCAATTCAATATTGCACCATGCCGTTCTCTGGGCTTTGTCTGCAATCATAACCAGTAGTATATACCAGGAATAATGAAACATAGAATAATAATAGATGTTTGGTGAATCTGTGAATTATGTATGACAGAGCCCACTCAAAATATTTTTTTATTTAATATTTTTATACTTATTTCATCACTCAAAATCTTGCCAAAGCATATTCTGAAGGAGGGGTTAATACGGATTTAAAATAATTGTACATGATTTATATGAATCAGGTCATGAACATATGTGACCCACCACCTGGATTCAGGTGGTGGATAATAGTAGAGACTCAGATCTAGAAAATTGTATATCATACACGGCATTTGAGGAACAATGGGAAAGTAATTCTGCTTTGAAAGTTGATAAACTTGTAACCTCACTTATGAGAAAATGCATTTGAATGTTTTGGTACCTACTTTTGGTACCTCTTTTGTTAAAACATGTAGCTAGCTAGCTAAACAATCAACTATAATCCCAACTCATGACGTTACTATCCTGCATGAATCTGCAGGTAGATAACCAACCAGGTTCAATGTTAGCTAGCTAACATCAGGCTATAACTAGCCAAGCAAATGGCTCTGAGATACGAATAATAAGATCATACCCGTAAAGTTAGCTAGCGAGTCAGCCAGCTGATATTAGCTAGCTAACAGTACACTTTAACTCGAAATTAAAATGACTGTCAAAATTAGAAACGTGTAATATCTGAAAATGTAGCTAGCGAGACTATCTTACCTGTATACATCATGGATGGAATCTTCTCCCTGTCACGGATGCCATGGTTGCCCTCAGTTTGAAGATGTTATCCGGAGACAGGTGTTTTCTCCTTAGATATCAGACTCTAATACCACTGATTTCAAAATTCGGTCCTCCAGAAAGTAGAGAATAACCCTTATGCAGTTCTACTAAGCAATATATTTTTTTAAAGCAGAGCTAGACACGATTACCTACACATACTAACCAGCTCAAATAGACAGAAGCTTGCTATATGGCAGACCAATCCGAACTCATCTCTTGGCATGTCCAGCCCGCTCATTATCTCAGCCAATCATGGCTAGTGGGAAGGTTGATGACTGTTTCTGTGGATAAACAAACTAGGCTTGTAATTTAACAATTATATTCATATTTACACATGGCATTCAAGTTTGTTATTAGGGCACATGAAAGTTCACATGTTCCAGAAAGCATTTCTGCCCCAAAAATGTTTTATGTTCAAATGGTTCTTGTGTGAAGTAGTAACCTGCAACATACGCCTAGTTTCCTGAAACGAGTCACATATGCACTTTGAAATAAACAAGGGAGAGGTTAAACGTAGGCTGTCTGGCATAAGCTTATTCCGACTCTGTTGCAGTGGTTTTAGGTAGTCTCCGTATAGGCTACACTGCTGCCCATTTAAAGAGCTTGTGATCTCCATGCAGCACCACAGCACCATGTACTGTAGGCCTATTTGCCTACTAGCCAAATAAAGTGCAGAGCATGCATCTCGTCATTCCAAAATATTTGAACATTTAATTCATCCTTCATTCAGTTCAGTCAGTCAGTATGTCATCCATTCAGTCATTTGTCTGAGTTGCAATAGGAACTAAATCAACGACAATAGAACAGTCTTATCCATTTGTTTATTGAAAACCATGTGTGTATTCAAAATGATGTAAATTCTCCAGTTGTATCGCTTTAATAATTCAATGTTTAATTTAGGCCTACACAAATAAAAAATAGGCCTTCGACTTGTAGACATTGCAATTTAGTATATAATTTTCATTTTAAACAAAATAGTTGAAGAAGCACCTGCAGTGGCTGATATGAAAAACAGATCTGGCAATAAGAATAGGCTATAGATAGTCTTGACCATTTGGGACCCCTAGGCTATCTCGCTTGGGACAGGTTATAGCCAAGACTTAATCAATATTTAGTTTTGGCTCATTTATTAATATTGATATAGCCTCTGTGTGATGGGGGTTGTGCAACGCAAATGGCCATAACAAGCCTACATACAGAGTGGAATTCACAAATAAAACAGTCAAAATGCCTAATACAGTGGGGCAAAAAAGGTATTTAGTCAGGCACCAATTGTGCAAGTTCTCCCACTTAAAAAGATGAGAGAGGCCTGTAATTTTTTATCATATGTACACTTCAACTATGACAGACAAAATGAGAGAAAAAATCCAGAAAATCACATTGTAGGATTTTTTATGAATTTATTTTATGAATTTATGGTGGAAAATAAGTATTTGGTCACCTACAAACAAGCAAGATTTCTGGCTCTCACAGACCTGTAACTTCTTCTTTAAGAGGCTCCTCTGTCCTCCACTCATTACCTATATTAATGGCACCTGTTTGAACTTGTTATCAGTACAAAAGACACCTGTCCACAACCTCAAACAGTCACACTCCAAACTCCACTATGGCCAAGACCAAAGAGCTGTCAAAGGACACCAGAAACAAAATTGTAGACCTGCACCAGGCCGGGAAGACTGAATCTGCAATAGGTAAGCAGCTTGGTTTGAAAAAATCAACTGTGGGAGCAATTACTAGGAAATGGAAGACATACAAGACCACTGATAATCTCCCTCGACACCATAGTACCCTCCAAGCTCGTCATCAAGCTCGAGACCCTGGGTCTCGACCCCGCCCTGTGCAACTGGGTACTGGACTTCCTGACGGGCCGCCCCCAGGTGGTGAGGGTAGGCAACAACATCTCCACCCCGCTGATCCTCAACACTGGGGCCCCACAAGGGTGCGTTCTGAGCCCTCTCCTGTACTCCCTGTTCACCCACGACTGCGTGGCCACACACACCTCCAACTCAATCATCAAGTTTGCGGACGACACAACAGTGGTAGGCTTGATTACCAACAACGACGAGACGGCCTACAGGGAGGAGGTGAGGGCCCTCGGAGTGTGGTGTCAGGAAAATAACCTCACACTCAACGTCAACAAAACTAAGGAGATGATTGTGGACTTCAGGAAACAGCAGAGGGAACACCCCCCTATCCACATCGATGGAACAGTAGTGGAGAGGGTAGTAAGTTTTAAGTTCCTCGGCATACACATCACAGACAAACTGAATTGGTCCACTCACACAGACAGCATCGTGAAGAAGGCGCAGCAGCGCCTCTTCAACCTCAGGAGGCTGAAGAAATTTGGCTTGTCACCAAAAGCACTCACAAACTTCTACAGATGCACAATCGAGAGCATCCTGGCGGGCTGTATCACCGCCTGGTACGGCAACTGCTCCACCCACAACCGTAAGGCTCTCCAGAGGGTAGTGAGGTCTGCACAACGCATCACCGGGGGCAAACTACCTGCCCTCCAGGACACCTACACCACCCGATGTTACAGGAAGGCCATAAAGATCATCAAGGACAACAACCACCCGAGCCACTGCCTGTTCACCCCGCTATCATCCAGAAGGCGAGGTCAGTACAGGTGCATCAAAGCTGGGACCGAGAGACTGAAAAACAGCTTCTATCTCAAGGCCATCAGACTGTTAAACAGCCATCACTAACATTGAGTGGCTGCTGCCAACACACTGACTCAACTCCAGCCACTTTAATAATGGGAATTGATGGGAAATGATGTAGAGTATATCACTAGCCACTTTGAACAATGCTACCTAATATAATGTTTACATACCCTACATTATTAATCTCATATGTATACGTATGTGCTGTACTCTATATCATCTACTGCATCCTTATGTAATGCATGTATCACTGGCCACTTTAACTGTGGCACTTTGTTTACATGCTCATCTCATATGTATGTAATGTACTCGATACCATCTACTGTATCTTGCCTATGCTGCTCTGTACCATCACTCATCCATATATCTTTATGTACATATTCTTTATTCCCTTACACTGTGTATAAGACAGTAGTTTTGGAATTGTTAGTTAGATTACTTGTTGGTTATTACTGCATTGTCGGAACTAGAAGCACAAGCATTTCGCTACACTCGCATTAACATCTGCTAACCATGTGTATGTGACAAATAACATTTGATTTGATTTTGATTTGATTTGATTTGGGGCTCCACGCGAGATCTCACCCCGTGGGGTCAAAATGATCACAAGAACGGTGAGCAAAAATCCCAGAACCACACGGGGGGACCTAGTGAATGACCTGCAGAGAGCTGGGACCAAAGCCTACCATCAGTAACACACTATGCCGCCAGGGACTCAAATCCTGCAGTGCCAGACGTGTCCCCCTGCTTAAGCCAGTACATGTCCAGGCCCATCTGAAGTTTGCTAGAGAGCATTTGGATGATCCAGAAGAAGATTGGGAGAATGTCATATGGTCAGATGAAACCAAAATATAACTTTTTGGTAAAAACTCAACTTGTCGTGTTTGGAGGACAAAGAATGCTGAGTTGCATCCAAAGAACACCATACCTACTGTGAAGCATTGGGGTGGAAACATCATGCTTTGGGGCTGTTTTTCTGCAAAGGGACCAGGACGACTGATCCGTGTAAAGGAAAGAATGAATGGGGCCATGTATCGTGAGATTTTGAGTGAAAACCTCCTTCCATCAGCAAGGGCATTGAAGACGAAACGTGGCTGGGTCTTTCAGCATGACAATGATCCCAAACACACCGCCCGAGCAACGAAGGAGTGGCTTCGTAAGAAGCATTTCAAGGTCCCGGAGTGGCCTAGCCAGTCTCCAGATCTCAACCCCATAGAATATCTTTGGAGGGAGTTGAAAGGCCTTGTTGCCCAGCAACAGCCCCAAAACATCACTGCTCTAGAAAAGATCTGCATGGAGGAATGGGCCAAAATACCAGCAACAGTGTGTGAAAACCTTGTGAAGACTTACAGAAAACGTTTGACATCTGTCATTGCCAACAAAGGGTATATAACAAAGTATTGAGATAAACTTTTGTTATTGACCAAAGACTTATTTTCCACCCTAATTTGCAAATAAATTCATAAAAAATCATGTGATTTTCTGGATTTTTTTTTTGTACGATGAAAATGAATGAAAATTACAGGCCTCTCTCATCTTTTTAAGTGGGAGAACTTGCACAATTGGTGGCTGACTAAATACTTTTTTGCCCCACTGTATAAGGCCCACAGTCCGTGCTCCCAAATACTAGAAAAGGTTTGATTCATTAGGTTACATGATCACCACAGTAGCCCCACGCAGCTATAAAAATGTATTATGCAATTATATGACCATTGAATTATACACAACAGCATATTTAGAGAGTGGAATAGACCTAAGACATATTTACTTTCTACTTTGCAGCTTAGGCAGTTATTCTGGACAAGGCTCTTCTGGGTCTTTCGTTCTCACAAGTCATTTGCTGAATGCCCAAGCCTATAGTACGCCATCTACTGGTGTAACATCGTTGTTATTCTAAAACCAGCTCTAGACTTTTATTTTGGAAATTAAACCAGAAGCTGCAAACAACTAAAGTCTCGGCTAGAGTTGCTTGATTGACTAGCTACGTTCGGTTCTTGTCCTTTGCAGATGCCACATTACTGACAAAGGTTTGTAACCGAGTAAAGTTAGACATAAAGTAGGAATTGAATGTGTAAAATGTTAATTAAAAAAACAAAAAATGATTTCACCTTTATTTAACCAGGTAGGCTAGTTGAGAACAAGTTCTCATTTGCAACTGCGACCTGGCCAAGATAAAGCATAGCAGTGTGAACAGACAACACAGAGTTACACATGGAGTAAACAATTAACAAGTCAATAACACAGTAGAAAAAAAGGAGAGTCTATATACATTGTGTGCAAAAGGCGGAGGAGGTAGGCGAATAATTACAATTTTTCAGATTAACACTGGAGTGATAAATGATCAGACGGTCATGTACAGGTAGAGATATTGGTGTGCAAAAGAGCAGAAAAGTAAAAAAATGAAAACAGTTTGGGGATGAGGTAGGTAAAAATGGGTGGGCTATTTTCCAATAGACTATGTACAGCTGAAGCGATCGGTTAGCTGCTCAGATAGCAGATGTTTGAAGTTGGTGAGGGAGATAAAAGTCTCCAACTTCAGCGATTTTTGCAATTCGTTCCAGTCACAGGCAGCAGAGAACTGGAACGAAAGGCGGCCAAATGAGGTGTTGGCTTTAGGGATGATCAGTGAGATACACCTGCTGGAGCGAGTGTTACGGGTGGGTGTTGCCATCGTGACCAGTGAACTGAGATAAGGCGGAGCTTTACCTAGCATGGACTTGTAGATGACCTGGAGCCAGTGGGTCTGGCGACGAATATGTAGCGAGGGCCAGCCGACTAGAGCATACAGGTCGCAGTGGTGGGTGGTATAAGGTGCTTTAGTGACAAAACGGATGGCACTGTGATAAACTGCATCCAGTTTGCTGAGTAGAGTGTTGGAAGCAATTTTGTAGATGACATCGGCGAAGTCGAGGATCGGTAGGATAGTCAGTTTTACTAGGGTAAGTTTGGCGGCGTGAGTGAAGAAGGCTTTGTTGCGGAATAGAAAGCCGACTCTAGATTTGATTTTCGATTGGAGATGTTTGATATGAGTCTGGAAGGAGAGTTTACAGTCTAGCTAGACACCTAGGTACTTATAGATGTCCACATATTCAAGGTCGGTTTTCCCCTAAGGGGAAAATGAATGGGGAAAGAACACGATTTTGGGATAAATGCCAAAAATAAGGTCTGAGGTTAATACAGGCTTAGGAGATCTTAAACAGTTTGTTCTATGAAATAAAAGCAGTCAGTTAACTGTTAACATGACCATAATGAATTATGAAGCCTTTTATGTGCTTTTTGTGATTTAAAATAAAAAATGTCATAAATGCTTCAAAATTCACAAAAAGTGCAGCTAGCTAATTGAGGGAATAATCATCATTTTCACAGTTTTATTCCAACTTCATAGTGTGAAAATATATATAAAACACAGTAAAATCATGTTTTTGAATGCAACGGACTTTTAAATAAATCTCTAATCTCAACTGAAATCAGCTCAGCAAGCTAAAAATTACTTTTTATAATTAGCAAAAGCAAGATTCATTGAAATTATTTTTTTTTACAGAAAATAAACAAACTCATTTATCTTTGCTTTATTAGATGTTTGTTTCTTACAACCACAGTTCCTTCTCACCACCAGTCACCATTTTAAACTCCACCAAAACACATGAAACCACATGGCCTGTTTCAGACATCTACACCCATGCAGCCTGAGAACTTTCCATTCTCTGCAGGCTGATAAATGACTCAGCAAGGAATTGGGATATGAGAGTCCAAAAAGGGAACACTCAGCTTTTCCTTCCCTTTTTCCTGCTGAATGGGACGAAGCCTCGGCTCCTACATAATCAAGCTCAGATGAGAACATGTGGCAGCTGCCACCTTAAATCTGGCCTTTACTCCCTGTTTCAGCCCAAGCTGTTGCTGCTGGACATATTAAAATAGAATACATGCAAACAGACTAGATTCTAGTAGCTAGTGGTAGATGCTTTTTTAAAAAAAATATATATTATTGTGAATAGGGTAAAACAAAACGCAATTATGGAGGTTGATAATGGTAGATCCTTCATGGAAGATCTGATTCAACAGGGCCAAGGTAGGACATTTTAACTACTGGTACAGTACAGTATTCTTACCAAGAGGTGTCAGCATTAGATTTACATTGATAAAGCTGGGATCTAATGCTGCCAGTGTATCAGATAACAGTAGTGGCATTCCATCTCTACATTTCATACCTGTGACAAATGGTTCATATTTATTTATATTCCATTTGACTTTGATAGTTATTCTGTGGTAAACTAGTGGTCACTGGTGAAAGTTCAGATGTATGGTCAATAAATTGTTAGCCAACAATCTATAGCCTACATTCTATATATTTGGATTTACTGATTTATCTTGACAATACGACTGTGAAGCAGAGTTGTAGCTCAAACTTTATAGTCAAAACCAATATTTGTAGGGCAGGCTCCCTCCAAATCACACAGTCAGGTTCTCGCTGGGTTCAGGTTCCCCAGAGCTAGGCTAAATCCAGGGGGTGTGAGCCTGGGTGAACTCCTCTGAGTGGCTACTCCCTGACCCCTCTCTTCCAATGGCAGTCAGCTGCTCTAGGGTGTTATGGGACAGTGTACTGTACAGTGATCTTGTATGACAAACATTTGCAGTACATTGTCATTTTCTTTTGTTGACATGTGAATATTGTCACAGAGTTGTATTGTACAAGAGATCCATTGCGCTGGTGATAATTGATCAAGGACTGTAATTCGACTTGGGTTCATAATCAGAGCATATCCATGCCCTCCGATTTGACACACTGAACTCTGTCTGCAAAGTAGTTGGTGAACCAGGCAAGGCAGTCATCAGAACAACCGAGGCTACTGAGTCTGCCGATAAGAATATGGTGATTGACAGAGTCAAAAGCCTTGGCAAGGTCGATGAAGACGGCTGCACAGTACTGTCTTTTATCGATGGCTGTTATGATATCGTTTAGTACCTTGAGCGTGGCTGAGGTGCACCCGTGACCGGCTCGGAAACGAGATTGCACAGCGGAGAAGGTACGGTGGGATTCGAGATGGTCAGTGACCTGTTTGTTGACTTGGCTTTCGAAGACCTTAGATAGGCAGGGCAGGATGGATATAGGTCTGTAACAGTTTGGGTCCAGGGTGTCTCCCCCTTTGAAGAGGGGATGACTGCGGCAGCTTTCCAATCCTTGGGGATCTCAGACGAAATGAAAGAGAGGTTGAACAGGCTGGTAATAGGGGTTGCGACAATGGCGGCGGATAGTTTCAGAAATAGAGGGTCCAGATTGTCAAGCCCAGCTGATTTGTACGGGTCCAGGTTAATATTGAATCAACATAATCAATATGTTACAATTCATAGTTGTAACATAGGGTTTGTACATTTACAGACCTAATTAACATTTACATTTCATGTTTCACTCATTGGCTTTTCTTACGATCCTAACTATCAAGGCGAGATCCAAATGCAGACACAGGAGGCAGATGGTTGGAGTCTTACAATGTTTAATCATCCAAAGGGGTAGGCAAGAGAATGGTTGTGGACAGGCAAAAATGTAAAAACCAGATCAGAGTCCAGGAGGTACAGAGTGGCAGACAGGCTCGTGGTCAAGGGAGGCAGAATGGTCAGGCAGGCGGGTACAAAGTCCAGAAACAGGCAAAGGTCAAAAGCTGGAGGACTAGAAAAAGAGAATAGCAAAAAGCGTACGGGGAGAAACACGCTGGTTGACTTGACTAAACATACAAGATGAACTGGCACAGAGAGACAGGAAACGCAGGGATAAATACATTGGGGAAAATAAGCGACACCTGTAGGGGGTGGAGACAGCCACACTAACGATATGTATGTTCAACATTTTGGCAGCTATCTCGCTCCATACTATAGGCTGACTACCTTTGACTATCAGCGAGTCACCCACTACTTTGCAATGCGAGTTTGAGGCAGCATAATTGTTTGAAACCTGAACATTTTATTTTACTTCAAATAATGAAGTGTCTTACCTTGCTTCAAAGTAGCCCTTAGAAAATCTATCCATAGAAAAGTGGAGGCAATTATTTTATAAAGATGGCCTCATGCCATTAACCAGCATTTCTCTCCTGTTCATTTGGTTTTCATATCAACTTTCTTTCATTGTCCAGAAGCCAACGGCACAATCAAAGTCATATTAGCAACCCATCATAGTAGTTACTATTATATTCCCCCTCTTTCTAAGTTTCTAACAGATTTTCATCTGTCACATCATTGTAAATAAGAATTTGTTCTTAACTGACTTGCCTAGTTAGATAAAGATAAAATTAAATTAAAAGGTATGGCTGATTCTTTCAATCCTGGCCTGTGGATCTTTTAGTCACACTGTACAGTAAGATCACTGGGGTAACTCAAAGATGCACACATTTTAGTTTAAAGGCAGTTGCTCCCTGACAACAAAAGGATAAATGATTCTATTAATAGGCAGTCTCCCATCCAAGTACTAGTCAGGCCCAACCCTGCTTAGCTTCTGAGATGTGGTATGGACGTAAGCAAGAGAACATCTCTTGGAGCACTATATGAAGTCAAAGTGAGTCTGATTAAAGATACAATAGAGCTCGTCAGTTTGTAGTCCTATCAGCCATTCCTAAGGGGAAAATGAATGGGGAAAGAACACGATTTTGGGATAAATGCCAAAAATAACGTCTGAGGTTAATACAGGCTTAGGAGATCTTAAACAGTTTGTTCTATGAAATAAAAGCAGTCAGTTAACTGTTAACATGACCATAATGAATTATGAAGCCTTTTATGTGCTTTTTGTGATTTAAAATAAAAAATGTCATAAATGCTTCAAAATTCACAAAAAGTGCAGCTAGCTAATTGAGGGAATAATCATCATTTTCACAGTTTTATTCCAACTTCATAGTGTGAAAATATATATAAAACACAGTAAAATCATGTTTTTGAATGCAACGGACTTTTAAATAAATCTCTAATCTCAACTGAAATCAGCTCAGCAAGCTAAAAATTACTTTTTATAATTAGCAAAAGCAAGATTCATTGAAATTATTTTTTTTTACAGAAAATAAACAGTTAACTGTTAACATGACCATAATGAATTATGAAGCCTTTTATGTGCTTTTTGTGATTTAAAATAAAAAATGTCATAAATGCTTCAAAATTCACAAAAAGTGCAGCTAGCTAATTGAGGGAATAATCATCATTTTCACTGTTTTATTCCAACTTCATAGTGTGAAAATATATATAAAACACAGTAAAATCATGTTTTTGAATGCAACGGACTTTTAAATAAATCTCTAATCTCAACTGAAATCAGCTCAGCAAGCTAAAAATTACTTTTTATAATTAGCAAAAGCAAGATTCATTGAAATTATATTTTTTTACAGAAAATAAACAAACTCATTTATCTTTGCTATATTAGATGTTTGTTTCTTACAACCACAGTTCCTTCTCACCACCAGTCACCATTTTAAACTCCACCAAAACACATGAAACCACATGGCCTGTTTCAGACATCTACACCCATGCAGCCTGAGAACTTTCCATTCTCTGCAGGCTGATAAATGACTCAGCAAGGAATTGGGATATGAGAGTCCAAAAAGGGAACACTCAGCTTTTCCTTCCCTTTTTCCTGCTGAATGGGACGAAGCCTCGGCTCCTACATAATCAAGCTCAGATGAGAACATGTGGCAGCTGCCACCTTAAATCTGGCCTTTACTCCCTGTTTCAGCCCAAGCTGTTGCTGCTGGACATATTAAAATAGAATACATGCAAACAGACTAGATTCTAGTAGCTAGTGGTAGATGCTTTTTTAAAAAAAATATATATTATTGTGAATAGGGTAAAACAAAACGCAATTATGGAGGTTGATAATGGTAGATCCTTCATGGAAGATCTGATTCAACAGGGCCAAGGTAGGACATTTTAACTACTGGTACAGTACAGTATTCTTACCAAGAGGTGTCAGCATTAGATTTACATTGATAAAGCTGGGATCTAATGCTGCCAGTGTATCAGATAACAGTAGTGGCATTCCATCTCTACATTTCATACCTGTGACAAATGGTTCATATTTATTTATATTCCATTTGACTTTGATAGTTATTCTGTGGTAAACTAGTGGTCACTGGTGAAAGTTCAGATGTATGGTCAATAAATTGTTAGCCAACAATCTATAGCCTACATTCTATATATTTGGATTTACTGATTTATCTTGACAATACGACTGTGAAGCAGAGTTGTAGCTCAAACTTTATAGTCAAAACCAATATTTGTAGGGCAGGCTCCCTCCAAATCACACAGTCAGGTTCTCGCTGGGTTCAGGTTCCCCAGAGCTAGGCTAAATCCAGGGGGTGTGAGCCTGGGTGAACTCCTCTGAGTGGCTACTCCCTGACCCCTCTCTTCCAATGGCAGTCAGCTGCTCTAGGGTGTTATGGGACAGTGTACTGTACAGTGATCTTGTATGACAAACATTTGCAGTACATTGTCATTTTCTTTTGTTGACATGTGAATATTGTCACAGAGTTGTATTGTACAAGAGATCCATTGCGCTGGTGATAATTGATCAAGTACTGTAATTCGACTTGGGTTCATAATCAGAGCATTGCTTGAGATTCCCATCTCCAAACAGAGAGACCTTTGTTGGGGTAGCTGGGCTGAAAAAATCATGTTTTCCATGCTTTGTCTCCCAATCCTGTAAGAAAAGAAATGTGTCCTCTGTTGTTGATACATGGAACCCATCCAGTTGCCAACGTCCCACACCGACCGCCACACTAGGCATGCTGTGTTTCCACTGCGGAAAGTCACTCAAAACAAATCAAACTTGTGGCTCACTTGTTTTTTGTGGGTTTCCCGCTATTCTTTTCCTTTTTTGGGCACGAGCACTTCCCTCTGGTTTTGATCAGCATACATTGCAGCGGGTGTTAGTCAGTATTTTGTCTAAAAGATGGACCACAGTGAATTGAGGTGGACATATGGTGTCTGTGTGTCAGTCGATCTGACGGTAGGTTGGAAAATTATTTTGTAGAGTATGTTGAATAAAGGATGCTGATTGGCAGTGAAGCACTGTTAGCTCTTTTGTGAGGGATACACTGGTACTGTAGGAATGTGTTATCCCATTCCCTGGTGATGCATGATGCTATTTTTGGCCTTTGCCCTCCCAACTGAAACAACATATTTTACTGCAAGAAGTAGTGATGATTTAGGTGATTTAAAGGTAGCTGAAATATTTTGTTTAGTTGGTTAAGCAATTGTATGTTTTAGAAAGATGTCAAGTTCAATAAGGTATTGATGTAGTCTAGGAAGTGACATCCGAGCAGGTAGTCTATGTAAATATAACCTAAAGTAACTACAACATAATTTGATTTATGTGATTACTTTCTCACTTACTTCAATTGTTCTATTTGTATTATAAATACAAAGTATAAGCGATAATATTTGAGGCCTGTTGTGCCATATGTCTTGCGAATCACTCTGGTCCATGCTGTTAAAAAGTAATTATAAATATCAATTTATTCAACTTCTACAGTGTTTTCGTAACATAAATACATCTCAAAGCACTTCAAAAGCTAGCTAGGTCAACCAATAGAGCCTTTGAGTGCATGCATCCTCCAAAAATGGAGAAGGTCAGTTCATGGCTTGATCAGATGAAGGTGGTCAGGGAGATGGTGGATGGAAAGGGAGACTGTTGATGACCTTGTAGAGGGCTACTCTGAGAACCAGCCTGTCATGTAACCACTGGAGTTATCCTCCTTCACAATGTGTGGCACCCACTAGGGTGATGCCTCTGCAGGTCTAGGCACCCCAAAGCTCACCACACACAGTTCAGAGTAATAGCTAGTCAGTCGTCCTCACAATGAGCCCTCTGCCTCAGCACTGCATTCCTCCACTCCATCTCCTATTCCTCTGAAGCTTAAGGTGACTCCTCAATTGATGTTTTCGAAAGAGGAGGCACCTGCAGTAAAAATGTTGGTACAGTTTCCAGCTAGCTGTAGGAAATGTATTAAAGATGGGGGCAGACTCCAGCCATATGGAGGAGTGGTGATGTGACATCAGAAAGCTAGACATCTCTTTTGCTCTGTCTGATTCTAACCCTGTCATAATGACCATATTGCCCATTCAGTGTCCAATTTTAATTGTAATGCATAAGCCTTCTCCATATCCCCTGGACAATTATTTTGGTCACCAGGGTTTTGGTTGACATTTATCTGCAGGGATAAAACAGGCGCCCCTCAAAATAGTGTAAAAGGGATACCCCTCATAATTGAGCTATCAGACAGAGATAAGCGAGAAACCACCTCTGTCTCTTCAGACCAGAGCTGTGTTGGAATACCCATACTAACATAATGTATACTACATACTTAATGAGTATGTTTACTACCTGTAAACAAACGGTATACTTTCAGTTGAGCGTACTAGCGCTTCGCCTGTCTACTGGAAGTTGATGATGTTGCTATTCAACTTCTTGCTAGCTTGTTAGCATAACAAATTACTAGCTAGACATCTTACAACTTCATTAACAATGTCCATTTGGAACTCACAACGACTATACCACTTAGCTAAGCTAAGAATGACATGAATAATCAAGTCAATAGGTTGTGTTCGTAAATTCACTCTGGCTATCTACTCCGATTTCAGAGCACTCTCGTCTGAGTGTGCAAGAGCGCAGAATAAATTACGAATTTACAAACGCTCAACACCTGTTGAATATGGCCGGTGTCAGTAAACATCAGCAAAGAAGCATGATAAAACTTTTGCCAGCAGCACAGTTACAGTCACCAACACTCTGGATAACATGAAAACAGCCTAACCAGTTCTGCTAGGGCGAGTAAAATGGTCAGTGAGGTGTTCTCTTAGTTGTGTCTGCAAGTAGCTAGTAAGCTAGCCAACGTTATCCAGTTAGATTGGGTGCTTGACTGCCATTGGGAGGACAGAACACTCGGATCAACCCTACTCCACGGCCAGAGAATCCAGTGTGCGCAATGGTTCAGAGCGGAGCGCTCCAAATTTACAAACAGACAATCTGACAAAGCTCTTAATTTAGGAACGCCCAGAGCGTTTATGAACACACAGTTGGGTAGTTAGTTAGATAGCATATAATATACTGGCAAGTTTGATGTATTAATAGCCAACTAACTTTAGGTAGCTAGCAAACATCCGGTACATACTGCTGTATGCTATGTGGTTCGTAAGGATAGTGTAGCTAACAAATTGTCTGCCAACATAATGTGTAACGTAACTTATATAAAAGTCCATACTTTATTACATTGCTCAACATTTTCTTAACATTTGTCATAATTAGTTAAAGCAATGAATTTGTATCTGCTGTCTCGGATTTCGGCTGAATATTTTCCAGGATTTTCTTCAAAACTGAAAACGTTGTGAAGCTACAACCATATCCGGGAACTTTTGGCATACTAACTATATCCATACAATGACCCATACACATACTACATACTAAATTTACGTCACAAATAGTATGGTTAGTGCGGTTAGTATCAGTATTCGAACACAGCTCTAGTCCCTATTTGACATCCTGAAGAGCTGTAAGAGCTAAATATCCCTCTTACAATCTTCTATAGATGATCATGCCTGGTAGGCTGATAGAAGTGTGCCTGTGTGTTGCTTCACTCCTTTGGCAGAGGCTACTGGGCATGCTTACTAATTCAGTTAGAGCATACTGTATGTTTGTAGCCTACGTACCTCTGTAGATTGTCTACCATATATAAATTGTCATTGACTGTGCCATAGGACATACTGTAGGCGACTTGTGGTCTGTCGCAATGTCTATTTTGGTCTCTTCTTTATGGGCCGGTGCGTTTGGCATGGTCCTTCTTCCTCTATGAGAGCAGAGACACTGATCGTGTTGTTGGGTTACCATGTGTCATTTGAGTTGTAAGTGACACTCTCTGCCCCATCTAAAGTTCTGCTTACAGAAAACACTGGAAGCAACACTCTTGCCTCTTCCGTGGCTTTAGGAAGAGTGACAAGTCATGGTTTCTTTAGTGATCAAATTTTATGTCACATACACATGGTTAGCAGATGTTAATGCGAGTGTAGCGAAATTATGGGGAATACACTCGGAGGACTTATGCATTGTGGGGCTCTGCAAAGACAGCATCATCACATGATCTCTATGATACACTACATTACCAAAAATATGTGGACGCCTGCTCAACGAACATCTCATTCCAGAATCATGGGCATTAATATGGAGTTGTCCCCCTTTTGCTGCTATAAACACTATTAACTTCTGCTAGCCTCCACTCTTCTGGGAAGACTTTCCAAAAGATGTTGGAACATTGCTTCCATTCCACCACGAGTATTAGTGAGGTCGAGCACTGATGTTCAAGCCCTGTGTGTGGCTGCTCGGCCATAGAAACGCATTTTATGAAGCTCCCCACAAACAGTTATTGTGCGGACGTTGCTTCCAGAGGCAGTTTTGAACTCGGTAATGACTGTTGCAACTGAGGACAGATGATTTGTACACGCTTCAGTACACGACGGTCCCGTTCTGTGAGCTTATGTGGACTACGACTTCACGACTGAGCGGTTGTTGCTCCTAGATGTTTTTACTTCACAATAGCAGCACTTACAGTTGATCGGGGCAGCTCTAGCAGGGCAGAAATTTGACGTCATGTCTTGTTGGAAAGGTGGCATCCTATGACGGTGCCACGTTGAAAGTCACTGAGCTCTTCTGTATGGCCATTCTACTGACAATGTTTGTCTATGGAGATTGCATGGTGGCGTGCTCGATTTTATACACCTGTCAGCAACGGGTGGGACTGAACTAGCCAAATCCACAAATTTTAAGAGGTGTCCACATAGTTTTGTATAAATAGTGTACAAAGTAGGATCCTTTTTTCATGACTCATGGGGAAGGTGGGAAATAATGAGTAGCTTACTACTAGAGGTTTGTGAGGAGAAACCTGTATTGAATAATTATGAGCATGACAGGGTTACATCTCAATCTCAATGCTCTGCACTTACTTTCCTTTTCAGGGCTGGCCTTAGTGTGTGTGTTACAAAAAAAGGTCTCATGTATTATTAACTGCTGCCAGATAGGCTGCGGTGAGACAGCCCTTGACTGGAAACAAAGCAAACCAGTTGGTGTATGAACAGCAAACAGAAGATGAGGAAACTATTCTAACTATATTAGGAGTTTTTACTTTGTTTCCTGAAAGCTAACGTGAATAGACTTAAATGTACCAGGCTAAATGAAGAAGAGAAGAATGTAGGTATGAGTGTACGAACGAGAAGCAGAGACCAGAGATTGTGAAGGAAGGAATGGCGAGAGTGGAGCAGTTTTAGTGGGTAGTGGGTTAGAGAACTGCATGATAACATAATAATGTTTAATCTGTTACATGGTAAATCTGAATTATTTTTCTGTACAGCACTTTGTGACCCCGGCTGGTGTAAAAAAGGGCTTTATAAATACATTTGATTGATTGATCTTGTGTAGAATAGACTTGCTTACAAGGTGAACTCAAAAGTCTTGAATTGTGGAAAATCCTCCTTTGATTTTTTTCCCCCTTCTTGACTTTCTCCTTCTAAACATAGCTGAGTTATGTAACAAGTATTCTATTGTTTATGAGCCTGTTCAATAGGCTTTCACAGTGCTCCTATATGGAATGTTCACAATGTTAATACAGTGCCTTGCGAAAGTATTCGGCCCCCTTGAACTTTGCGACCTTTTGCCACATTTCAGGCTTCAAACATAAAGATATAAAACTGTATTTTTTTGTGAAGAATCAACAACAAGTGGGACACAATCATGAAGTGGAACGACATTTATTGGATATTTCAAACTTTTTTAACAAATCAAAAACTGAAAAATTGGGCGTGCAAAATTATTCAGCCCCCTTAAGTTAATACTTTGTAGCGCCACCTTTTGCTGCGATTACAGCTGTAAGTCGCTTGGGGTATGTCTCTATCAGTTTTGCACATCGAGAGACTGACATTTTTTCCCATTCCTCCTTGCAAAACAGCTCGAGCTCAGTGAGGTTGGATGGAGAGCATTTGTGAACAGCAGTTTTCAGTTCTTTCCACAGATTCTCGATTGGATTCAGGTCTGGACTTTGACTTGGCCATTCTAACACCTGGATATGTTTATTTTTTGAACCATTCCATTGTAGATTTTGCTTTATGTTTTGGATCATTGTCTTGTTGGAAGAAAAATCTCCGTCCCAGTCTCAGGTCTTTTGCAGACTCCATCAGGTTAACTTCCAGAATGGTCCTGTATTTGGCTCCATCCATCTTCCCATCAATTTTAACCATCTTCCCTGTCCCTGCTGAAGAAAAGCAGGCCCAAACCATGATGCTGCCACCACCATGTTTGACAGTGGGTATGG